>NW_015505608.1:127967-180067 GCF_001515645.1 Sinocyclocheilus grahami | reverse complement strand
ATCATAAGAAGGTGAATTCATAGATACTAAACAAGGTAAGATTACATATAGTGAAAAGGGATGATCAGGAATGGGTTCCCTCACAAGCATACTAAAATAGTCTAAAAATATCAAAGACAAAATACACAATGACAATAAAATACCCAATGGCCTGAAGAATATGTGTGTTCATTCAAATAACGGTTTTCCTATGAATTAACTAGAACACAGTCCATTTCTACTCTGCCTTTCCTTGGGACATGCAGGGATTTTCCCTGCTTTACATACTTTTGGCCAATAAACCCAGTGATATCAGCGTTGGTTGCCATGCAACAAAGAGGCCTGTTCGACTTCCTGGGGTGTTACGCATTCCGGGGGGAAGGGTTCATGGGTCCTCGTATGGCTTGTTAACTGAGGTTACAGAGCATTTGTTAAATATAAAAACAAAATATATATTGTGTGTTTGATTGGTCCAGACGCTACATTTACTTACTCTCATGTCGTTCCAAACCTGTATGAATTTCTTTCTTATGTTGAACATAAAAGAAGATGTCATGTTTCAAAACTGTATGCCATTACGGTTTGATGTCACAATGTTTATTATGAGACTCTCGGAAACCAGTGAGCTTTGATTTTATTGATGTCTGGCATGCACCATATCTGATTTGAGAGCTGCAGAGGAGGTGAAGATGATTATCAGCGAAAATAGTGCATGACTAACATGGACAACATTCATAGTGCTTTTTTGTCCTGTCTGTGGTCACAGTGAACTATCGATGTGTAAAAATACAATAAATAGCAAAAAACAATAAAAATGTATTTAAAAAACATGAGTTTGGAATGCTGGATCTCATCTAATCTCAAAAGCTAAGCAGGGTTTGGCTCGGTTTGTAGATGGGAGACTGCCTGGGAATACCAGGTGCTTTATCTTCGGGTGGCATGTTGACTCAGTGTTAATCTTCACAGCAAGAAGGTGCCTGGTTTGAGTCCCAGCTAAGTCAGGAGGCCTTTCTGTGTGGAGTTTGAATGTTCTGCCTGTGTGGCTTATTTCCGGGTGCTCTGTGATGGACTGACCATCTGTCCAGGGTGTTTCCCTGCCTTTAGCCCAAAATGCTGGGTGGGCTCCAGCATCTCCGTGATCCTACACAGGACAAACAGTTTGGAGAATGGAAGGATGGACCTTGGAATGACATTAGGGTGAATGAATAATAATAGAATTTTCATTTGGGAGTGAACTATTTCTTTTTATTTTGATATATTTGCATGCAAATAAATAAAATGCATGTCATTTATCATGCAAACTGTTTGAAAGTCACCTTTGTGCATGTATTGTAACTTAATAAGTGTACTTGCACAATAAAATAGAAAGCCATGAAAAATAAAAAATGAATTATATTTCTCTGCCTGCTGACATACTGTTAAAAGCGTCGGTTTACCATTACTTGTCTATAAATAAGCTAGGCAGATCTGTTGCATTATGCCAGCTATGTGCTGTTGGAGTGACAAAACAAAAGAGGGAGGATTTCTCTGCACCCTGCCAGCAACAGGCCGGGGAGAAGAGAAGAAAAAGCTAGAGAGGCAGATGAGTGACTTTGAATGTGATTGACTACAAGGGCAGAAAGCACTATCTTTTTTTTGCAAATATCTCACAGCCACAGAAGAGTCATGTCAGAGTGCCTTTATAACTGCTACATGTGTGAGGAGAAAAAACAACACACGTTGAAACATTTTAAAATCATTTATTATCATTTGTAGGCATGAAATAAAGGAAGTATCACTTCTTTACAAAATGTTTATGTGTTGTGTTTGTGCAAAAAGGAAGAACGGGGACTGATAAACTGTAGAGCATCACTCAGGTGGAATAAGGAGAGGAAAAGAGAGGCAGAAACCTCTCATGCACCTGTGGGACACAACTGCACGTTGAGTTTACTTAAAACACGCACAACACCACAGGATACTTGGGCTTCTCATACTCTATACATTCTCACCGCTCATTTTCCTCACTCTTGACAGATAATTCCACACCCATTGAATTCTGAGTTTTGATTAAAGGGATGGTTCATCCAAAAATGATTTTTTTTTTGTTTACTCACCCTCATGTTGTTTCAAACCAGTATGACTTTCTTTTGTGGAAAGTTTCAGTTGTTTTTATCCATATTATGAAAGACAGTGGGGATTAAAAAAACACTCATCTCTTTCATTGACTTTCATTGTATGGACAAAAGAAAATCAGTTTTAGAACGCAATGAGTGTGAGTGAAAAATTAAAGAATTTTCTTTTCTGGATGAACTATCCCTTTAATGCCCTTTAGAATGTTTTCGACCAATCAGGTCTGACCAATGGAATGGAAAGATATAGGGTGACACATAGAATGCAACATTTTCAGTGACATCCATAGCAGGGATGTTTTATACAATGGAATTATCCAATCAGAGACCTGCAGAGCCGTGCGATACATGAAAATCAGAGTACTTTTAGAAGTCTACACACTATACCTCCTACATATGCATGACCACACTAGCACAGACGGACACTATGGGAGAGTAACTCTATAGCATGCAATGACAGACTGCAATGACGATGCATCGTTACTTTAGTGTCTGAATTTTGTAAAGCGCTTTGAGCAAGGGAAAAGTGCTATATAAACTGGATTACTATTCCATTGGTGTAGCCTTGAGTGCCGACTAAATCAAAGCGACCTGTAACACGGCTATCTTGGTATCAAAACAGAGAGCAGTTGGGTACCACTAGACAGCATCTAGTCCATTATGATAGAAATCTCGCACTGTGCACTCCCTTAAATTGAATCTGAATTTAATACCACTTAAAAAGGAACAGCAATTACCAGCAAGCCGGGGAGAAAAAGGACATTGCTAATTGCATTGAAATGACAGCTATCCAATGGAGTTTCTTGCTAACACACTGACACACACAAACATACTCACATGCACTTGTACAAACACATACAGGCCTCCTGATGTTGCCAATGATGAATAACATCTATAATCTCTCTTCAAAAATACCAAATTGCACCCATATACATACAACACAAGCATCAACACACAAAATACAAAAACAGACAGTAATCATGTCATGATACAAGACTAATATCAGTGGCAGTGTCCTGAAGGGTAGCAAATATCGTAAGCACGATAAGACACTGTGATGATTCAGGGAGTGATCAGAGGAAAACTGATTTTGCCTGGAAACCTGTGTAATGTGCATTACAGGGATGCACTTAAGAGTGACATCATTTGCTGGAGATGAAAGTAAGGGCATGTGAAATCAAGCTCACGCTTAACAGCCAATGAGATTAGCTGAAGGGAGCATGACAGTTATGCTACACTAGGTTCATAGGTTTTGTATTGTAAAAAAAATTATAAAATCCCTCCTGTGTCTGCCTGCCTGTGAATCATTGTGAGAAACAAAAGAATCTGGAACTTGAAGACCAAACTACAGAACCTCACAATACAATCTTCAAAACAAGTTATTATTATGCATGTATACATGTATCAGTGTGTATCTGCACGTTTCTTTTATATTGCTTAGATGTTCTTCAATACTGATTCTCTCTCTCTCTCGAGCTCTCCAAACAGTAACTTTAAAGGTGGACTCAGTATTTTTTTTTAAGTTTTACCGCTAAATAAATGAATAACACTTCTGAAATATGTTTTAATATCAGCCCAAACAGCTGTTTTATTTTACATGGAGTGGGTCACCTCATAGGTGCCGCCATGTTGAAATCACACGACTAGCTGAATACTACTTTATCTCTTTATCTCGAAGACCACCCTCTTATTATTAGACACTTTCATTCATTATAAACTGATCGCAGCTGACTGCAAACAGAGCATTTCTACAATGGTATTGGTAACCTAAAACTACTGGTTTCACATTATTCTACCTCCACACCACTAGGTGTCAGTGTAGGCCCAAGACCAGTGTCCAATCGACCAGTGCAACACATAAAAATTACGGAGTGCATCTTTAACATCACAAAATATGGTTCAGGTTTGCTCATAAGCCATTTTGAGTCAGATAGTTCCGATGTATCAAATTTTGTTTTGTCATGGATATATCATAATTTTACGTTTTAATGCTGCAGTGCTCCTATGGTTACGACATCTAGGGTTTGTGATATTTACATTATGAGTTGTGACACTAAGACTATATGGCTTTCAAGTGACATTTCCTTGCACTGATATTAAAACAGCTGTTAAAGGCTGAGAAAGAACAAGGCCATTTTCAGAGGTTTGTGGGAAAGGCATGGCCAAATATCTGATTGAGTTTTGTAAACCTTTAATTGCATTTCAAACCTTGTGCTTTGCCAAAAATCTACATTTTTTATTTAATGTCAACATACATTGCAATGTTGTTTAATTAATGGTTTAGTACTTTAGTCAGGCTTAAATGTGAGGTAGTGATCATCTTCAGTTAGAAAGTCTACCCACAAACCTCCAGTCTGTCAGATCTGCCCACACTTCAAGACGTTGATACGAATATCGAGTTAGCTACCATCCCCACTACTCACTGTGATTTAACATCAGCTCCCACAGATAGTGTGGTAGGAGCGGGTTCCTGGACTCATACAACATTAACAGGCAGTGGTGTTCAGGTTCTACCGGAGGCACCAGGAATATATGTAAACTGATATGTGAGACTGTTATTGTCTTACAACTATGACTATAAATCCAAAATTATTTGTGGAACATTGTAGCAACACAAACAATCTAGATCTTCTTACAAACCATGTCCATTTGCTCCTCAAGCAAATTTAACTACACAAGACATTCTGGGGCTACTTCTCAGCTTGCGTCACTTTTGCACACTGTATTTCAGCATAAAAAAGTGTCTTATTCACTAATCACCTGCAATCACTGCCATTCTTTTCAACCCAAACACACCTGCTTTTTCTGTAATTTTTGATTGTGGGATTAATTCATCAAATGATGATGAAATAATCGCATAATGGTATGCAACCGAGAACACTTTTTACATTTTAGAAAGCCAATTCAGGTGTTTGTATCGCAGTGGTGAAGAGATTCTGTAAGGTGCCAGTAAAAGTACAGCATATTGCAGTAGTCTGCTGCATTCTCCACAATTGAGCACTCTTCACCTGATTTGCATAACTGCTTTTGTGAATTGCTTAGCGCCAAAATGGTGCAAGGATCAATTCATTCCAATCACAATGCACCAGAAAACTCATTAATGATGGAGACAGCCTCACTATTTAGATATATCAGACACAGCTCACTCAATGAAGCAAACCTGTTTACGTATACTGCTGCCAACATCTGTTTCTCATCAACCATTTTTTTTTTTTTAAAGATTACAGAAATGTTTTTAACTTCATGGAAAGATTTCAACAACAATATTTTTGTTACTGACTGAACAGGAAATGTGCACTGTCACATCTCTGGACAAGAACATCCATAGGTTGGATTGATAGAAGAAGATTCTCAAAAATGTCCTCCAGGCACAGAGTCACAGATTAGTCTACGAAGGATTTTGGTATTTCTTCCTTCTGCTTTGCACTTCTGTAGTTTCCTCATTCATCTCCCTTGTCAAAATGACATGTTGACTTGCATGGGTCAAAGTGATACATGATTTTTCCACTTTTCCAGTCCTCTGACAATGAAAGGTTGGTCGCTTTCTCAGTATCAGTCCAGCTATTTGGATTCTCCGACTGGTTGAAATGGAGCAGAAATGATCTCATAAAGAATGAAAATGATTAATGTCCCATGTTCCTGTGTGCCTTTCCCCAAATTCAGCCACAATAACTTGGATTACGGAACCGATAACATAATTTATTTTCTCAATATCTTCATGCAGTGATGTATTATTTCTGTGAAGGGAGATTTGTCTTTGTACACTTTCTTGGAATATCCCAGACAGCCTCCCTCATTCTGTATTAAATTAGCCAATGGTGTAAGGTTGGAAATGCTTCTTCTCTCAACCTCTGCTACAGGGTGATTACATATTAGTAAACTGAGCGGATTTACAGTGGATCTTTCTATTGATGCATGTTAATTGTATTAAAAGTGAGACTCAAAAGACTGAGGAACCCACCCCCTTAGGAAGTCATTTAGCTCTTCTTTGTTGTTAAGTCTAGTGTCTCGATTGTCTGTGGTGGTTAATACACTAGGAGGAGGCAGGAACGAGGCTATGGTTTTAATCTCAGTTGGTGGCAGCTCCATCAGTGCTTGAAGGTGGTGCACTGTCATTGGGGGCAGCCGAGTCTAGACCTCCACTGGAGATGAGCTCAGGAGTTTTAACTGAGCTTTTCCCAGTATCAGGGGTTTTGGGAGGGGTTGTGCCCTTCACATCTAGCCCAGGAGATATGGGTGCACTCGGCTCTGACTCGATGTCAGCCTTGGATTCGGGAGTACCATTTGTGGTTGGTTTTGAGTCGAGAATCTGTGAGACTGGTGGTTTAGATTGTGGAGTAGGTGAACTTGGTTTAGGCTCAGGAGAGACCAGTTTAGGATCTGGAGTCTTGGGATCAGGTGTTGGGCTCGCAGCGGGTTTTTGTTCAGGAGTGCCAACTTTAGCTGGTGTGGGTTCAGGAGTAGGTGAAACTGCTGGTTTGGCATCTGGAGTAACGGCTGGTTTTGCATCAGGAGTTGGTGTTACTGCTTTTGGAGGTTCAGGGGTTGGACTTGGAATTGGTTTAACTTCAGTTGTTGGTTTCGGATCAGGTGTCACAGGTTGCTTGGGTTCTGGTGATGGGCTTAAGGTCGGTTTTGTTTCAGGTGGTGGTGAGATGGTCATTTTCGGTTCAGGTGTAGCAGCGGGTTTGGGTTCAGGTGTTGGTGTGACCACAGGCTTGGGTTCAGGTTCAGGCGTTACTGGTGGATTGGGTTCAGGAGAAGGTGGTGGAGGAGCAGTCGACTTGGCCACAGGTGCTGGTTTTGGAGGTGAGGGGGCTGTCTTTGACTCTGGAGCTTGGTTGGGAACGGCTTTGACATCAGGGGCAGCAGAAGAACTCAATACATCAGAATCTGCTAAGGCTGCTGTTGGGGCATCAGTGTCACTGTCAAGCGGGAGCCCAGTGGTATTAAATCCCACTCCAGAGTCACTGGTCTCCATGTTCCTCTCTTGAAGGCTTGGCTCTTTAGTAGACACCTCCAAACCCTGAGGAACATACATACAACTTAGCGTTCCTAGAGCATTTTCACAACATTCAACATAATTCAGCATTTTATATAGAGCAAATGCTTGGGGTTTAGATATACAGATGTCTTTTAGCTTCCTGGTGCTCACCTTAATGCTGACCTCTGTGCTCTGTGATTTCTCAGTGATGTCTTCTTTCTGTGACAGGGCCGGGGCTTCCTCATTCTGATGGGTACAGGCATCTTTGACAACCTGCAAAAAATATGAGCAAAGTGCTTAGTGAGTTAAACTTTTTTCTTTCTCCTTTCATGTTGGAGAAGACAAGAAATACAAATGTGAAGCATAAGGCAAATGTTTGTACTTTACATTTCTTACATATTGACACTTCAGCATAATTTTTCAAGTAATTTAATATATTGTAACTTTTTTGCCATACAATATCCACAGAAATATCCCATTCCCTTTTGGCCATTTTCACCTTTCAAAAACACATAATAATAAAGATTGATGAATAAAAATGACAACTGAAATGAGCCTCATTTGTTTGGAGATTCACTTATTTTGTATCTTATATTTTGCATCTAATGCAATGACATTAGTATAAGTCCAAATACTGTTTAAGGCCACTGAATATTCAATTGTTTTTATTCACATTTTGGTGGTAAGTTAGGTGGTAAATACCTGTCTGAAGGCATCTCCCTCCACTTTGCCTGCATTCTGGGCTTTCTCCTCAATGGCTCTGGCCTTTGCTGCACGTTTGCGTATCTTCACCAAACATGACACCAAGCACACCAACAGCAGCAGCACCAACAATGCTACCAGAGCAATGATGGCAATATAGAGTTTTGGAAGCCTGTACGCTGAGAGAGGAAGATAGACATTATAAGGTCCAAAACTTGAAAGTTAAATTAACTATTTATTTCATTTCCCATTGTCACATTGTATGTCCTCACATTCTATCTCCAGGTGGACATCAGACACCAGGAATCCCTGATGGTCAGTCACACTGAAAACTCCGGCATCGCTGGCCCTCACATCCGTCAGAAGACACAAAGAATCCTCCAAAGAGAGACGACCCTCAAGATCCACGTTAGGAGGCACGCTGAGCTCTCCGTTATCCATAATCAAATACTTATGTTTATCAGACTGAGGGATGTACAGAAGGCGAGCTAAAGAGCTATTCATGTGCAGGTTTATTTTCAGAGTGCCACCATATGAAAGGGTCGCAAATATCTGATGTGCTGGTAGAAAGAAAGAAGGAAGGAGAAAAAGAAGGAAAGCTGTTACTAGAGCTGAGATGATGTCATGAGAGCGAAGAAAGAAGAAAACGAATCGGCAGGGAGGAGAACGCATAAATATTTTAGGGAATAAATGCTGCAGGCAGAAAATGACAGACTCTATTCCATTTTTGTACTTGAGACTAGAGTCTCTCTTCCTCTTTTTGTACTTCCCCTACTATCCTTTCTTGTTATGTTTTATAACGTACCTCAAGAGTTCTCCACTGACCGTACACTTTTAAAAATAAAAGTTATTTATTGGCATCAATGGTTCCAAGGAGAACTTTTAACATCTATGAAAGCTTTCCACCAAGTTCTTTATAGTCGAAAATAATTCTTGTTCTTTACCCTAAATGTTCTTTACACTGGTTCTTTTAAGAACTGTTCACTGAAAGATTTTTTGGTGAACCCAAAATGGTTCTTGTATGGCATTGCTGCAAAACACCACCTTTAGAAGCTTAATATTTAAGAGTGTATATTACATACAAACAACCTCCAGTTGTATATTTCACACCTTTTTCACACGTTTTTGGCTCTCAGAATACCAAACGTTTTTGTATGATGAACGCTAAACTGTTTATTTGTCCATTGTCCCTAACAAAATTCTCCTACACTAGTTTCATATATCTCACATCATTCTGCGGCCTCTTTCTCTTCATGAAATCAAATAATATCACCACAAATCAATACTTCCATTTATTTATAGACATGTAATGTGCAGGAAAATATACAGCTATTTGGTTATTAGTGCAAAATAAATCTAATCAGAATGATACAAGACCCTTCTACTTCACACAGTGGTCCTATTCGCAGCCTTTGGGTTTATTTTTAGATTATTTATTTTATTATCCTTCACATATTTTATTTCTCCTTCAAAATGTCCTCCATAGCTAATCATATATTAATATTGTATCACAATTACAATTACAAATTATTGCTGTACTTATTTCAGTCAGAAGGTCAGGATTAGGACATTAATATGTTATTTGAAAATAATATAAGTGCGTGTTTTCCCTTCTCTCTTCTTCCCACTCTCACCTTTCACGTTCAGGCAGATCTTCTTCTGGATTTTCCCAATGGAATCACTAAAGGTGTAGCTGCCTTCATCAGCCCCTGTAACGGCACGCAAAGTGAACTTTTGAGGAGTGATCTCAACGCGGTCCTGGTAATTCTCCTTGGGCATTCCATCAGCATTCAGCAGTTCATCAGCCGGCAATGACGTCTGATTGGCCTCCACGGTGCTGTGGCGAAAGCCCACACGCACTGGCTCCGAGATATCATGCAGTGATACATGAAAATCTAAGCCGTATCTAACAATGACCTCACTAGAGCAATCTGGAAAAATGAGAGAGAGAAAGGAGAGGAACACATGAGATAAATGAGATGTGGAACTTGCCCTGCCTTTGAAAGTATACTGTATGAACTTACTATTAGATAAACTACTATACACTGAAATTAACCTAATGTAACATGAACAATTGCTAGGTCTAAATACATCAGTTGTTTGCACTCCCCATTAAAATTGGTATTTTGGTCTGTCCCATGTCAGATGTAGATGCTAGATCTTCTCGACTGTATCCAACAAAACGTCATGTTTTGACATCTTCCAGTGAATTGACATTCAGTTCATTTTAGTAAAGCAAATTTAAAATATTAAATTTAAACCCCACATTTTGGAACATCTTTCGCATATTTCTACAGTATTATGAGAAGTAAATCATTAAATTCCATTTTCACATTTTTGTAGTTGGTCAAGTAGAACCATCAACCTTGTCTCCCAAGTTTTTGTAAGTTGTCAAATTCATATTTTCTTTAAATTATGGGAAATATATGTTTAGCAGTAACTACAAACCAGCATATAATGAATGACAGCTTTGCTATATTCTTTTTAATTTCATCTATTTTATCTGTTTAATTTGAATGTTTATTAGAAAAAAAAGACATAGAAAATAAACAGAAAATAAAACAGTTCATATCACCAGCTCAGTTTGACTTTCCTAAGCGCTTCCTTTCTCTGACTAATTGTTGAAAGAAAAAAGGCCAAGTGCCAGTAAGCACAGCTGATAATGGAAGAAACAGATAGTTGGGTAGAGAGCAAGAAGGATCTTTAGGTAGAGAAGAACGGAAGGGAACCAGTGTGGCTTGACAGAGCTACAATTACTGCAGCAGGTCATTAAACCTCCCTTACTGTTCACCACATGACTTCCTATAATAATGGAAGTCACTCAGAGCTATTCTAGTGCGCATGTGTGCGCATCCAATTTAGTGTACAAGCTGCTGTACAAAATTAGCAAACAATTTTTTGGTAAATTATGCAGTACCTCTAACATAGAGTGTGATGCGTGTAACGTCCTCTGGATTTTGGTTAGATGTGACGGTGTAGACTCCTTCATCACTTTCTCCAACATTCTCCAGGATCAGGTGGTTTGAAGCAGAGTTGAGTTTGGCACGGAGATCCACCACCTTCCCAGAACTCATCAGCGGCTTCTCACGACCTGGGACAATCGAAGGCCTGAATGTCACGTCAGCTCCATCGGCCGGCACGAGGATGTGGAAGTCTTCCCCAAAAAACAAAGTCTGAGACATCTCTTGGGCTACAAGAAACACAAAGATATATATATATACACGAGGATGTGGAAGTCTTCTCCAAAAAACAGAGTCCTCTTGGGCTCTTGGGCTACAAGAAACACAAAGATATGTATATATATATATATATATATATATATATATATATATATATATATATATATTTGGGTATTTTACTTTTTACACTGTTGAAACTGCTTCTTTTTGTTATTGATAAACAACAAATATTAAAAAGTGACTTGTGTTTATGATTTACCTTTCAGAGTTGCAGAGAATGCTAAAAAGCCAAAAAGAAAAGCGCCAATGTTTAGATTAACACAAACACGTTCATTAACAGAATAATGTGACATCAACTAGTCAAATCATACAGAAACTGACCATGTAGGCCTACTTAAACTTTATGCAATATTTGAATATTCATTATTACTACATTTACATTCATTCTTTTGTATTTGGATAATTTTATTTATTTATTTATTTAATAGGGACAGTGCTCATTAATCAACAGTCAAAATACTGTAAATAAGCCAAAGTTAGCCCAAAAGGCTAATTTTCATCTTTTGCCCCTTGCCGGATTTTAAAAAAGGCAACCTAAAATTAAAAGAAATAATTTAACACAAGTAACAAGACACATTTGTTAAATTAATTTAGAAATCAATAATGAAAAATGAACCACTGTCCATGACACCATTTCATATTGTCTGACATTTTTAATGTATTAATATGACAATTAATAGGGAAAGACATTTTTAAAAGTTTATTAGAATATTTGGTCCCACTTTGTATTAAGTGGCCTTAACTACTGTACTTACATTTAAATTAATCCTTCGGTACAATGCACTTATTGTGTAAATACATGTTTTTACATTGTACTTATATTTTTTAAAATACCTGTAATTGCATCAGGTAATTAATTTCTGTAATTACACTGTTGACCCATCCCTTACACCTTAAACCACCCTTAAAGGGGTCATATGATGTTGCTAAAAAGAACATTATTTTGTGTATTTGGTGTAATGAAATGTGTTTATGCGGTTTA
Organism: Sinocyclocheilus grahami; assembly: GCF_001515645.1. NCBI lineage: Eukaryota > Metazoa > Chordata > Actinopteri > Cypriniformes > Cyprinidae > Sinocyclocheilus > Sinocyclocheilus grahami. The sequence goes on along the minus strand of NW_015505608.1, from coordinate 168,073 downwards.
AGGTTAAAAAAACACATTATTTTCCACATACTGTACATTGTTGTTTCTCCTCTATGCCCCGCCTTTCTGAAACGCGTTGATTTTTACAAAGCTCATCGGTCTGAAAAGCGAGGTGTGCTGTGATTGGCCAGCTATCCAGTGTGTTGTGATTGGCCAAATACCTCAAGCAATGCTACACCCCTTACCATACTGTGATGCCCTGTCCGGCCGGAGCGACGAGACAAAAACATTAAAACCCATTATAAACGAGGCATTTGTTGCATCCAGTGGGGACATAATTACGGATTATAATGACTTAAGGCCCATTCACACCAAGGACGATAACTATAAAGATAACTATAAAGATAACAATATTGGCGTCCACACCAGCGAATGATATCGTCTGTTTATTTTAACGCACATGCGTCTGCCGCTTTAAATTTTTTAGCTTGTTACATTAGGATGGATTCTGATTGGCTGTCAGTGTTTGTATCATTCATCAGCTGGAAAAAAAAAGTTTTGAAAGTGATCACAACGATATCGTTCATCTGCATCGTTATAGTTATAGTTGTGGTGTGAACTATGCTATTCTTTAATATTGAGAACGATTTTTAGAACTACATCTTTATCGTTATCTTTATAGTTATCGTGCTTGGTGTGAACGGGCCTTTATACTGTCTTTTTACGTGTTGCGTTGCATAGCACCGTGTAAACATAAAACCATGTCTGTATTTGTGATCGGAGAAATGACAAACAACAAGCGCTACTCTACACTTGTCACGAATTCTGTCCATGGACTTCCATTCATTCACCACCAAAGGTCACCCTTTCCATTACATTGACTCTCGCACAACACAAACTGTTGCATAGCACCCTGGACTACATATCCCATCATTCATTGCACGGTTTGCACACTGCACTGATTGCACTCATTGCACACAGCTGTTTCTTATCACTTCACTCACTATATAACACCCACTCAAACTGCCATTCTCTGCAGAAACTGCAGCGGGCACCATCGCTTCGGGGAACATAGCAGCGAGCACCACTACCACAGGAGATACTGTAGCTTCAGCCGCCGACTCTGGAGACCCGATAGTGGATGCTGCCGCCTCTGGGAGTTCTGTGGAGGTGTATGCAGCCCAAACACAACAACAAGCGATCCCCATCAGGGGAAACACTTCAGACAGGGGAATTAGTTCATGAACAGAAGGGTTAGAGTGAGTGGGTTTGGGGATACCAGCTGTGCGTGCAGACACCAGTGGTGTATCCCTCACACTAGATACCAGACTGGGATACCGAAAGACTGACCCTGACGATCTGGGTGCAACAGACAGGACATGACAAGTCTCCTGTCTGTTGCACCCAGATCGTCAGGGTCAGTCTCCATATAATGTGCTGCACACATCTGAATATTTGGGTTGAACTGTTCTGGAACTGGTAAATACAACTTAACCACTGATTTCTAATCGTGTCCTCTTTTGGAAGACCAAACAAAGTAGTTTCGCTTTCACAACGAAACACATGGCGGGCTTGAGTGAGCGGAGGCCGCTTCGTCAGCTCCAGGTATGACGAATCGGATATCGTCCTCTTTTGGAAGGCCAAATAAAGTAGTTTTGCTTTCACAACAAAACACACAGCATCTTCACGACATGGCGGCAGCAACAAAACTACAGCGAGAATAAAAGTTACACCTTCTTTCTTTGCGTGAACATTTGGTAGGCGTTATGCAAATCTTCCCACATCGTGACGTTTTAGGTAGGTGTTGTTGACTCTTAACTTTTTATAAAGAATATCTCTTTGGATTTGAGTCTTTAGTCTTTGCAACTTTACAGATCTTCTTTATGCACCAAGAGCTTGTAACACTTCAAAGAGAAAGGAAAAATTTAAATCGCATCATATGACCCCTTTAAACCTACCCATACCACCAAACCTGTCCCTAACCTTACCCGTATCCCACCTCAACAGCAGCAGAAGTCTTTTGCAATACAATATGAACACAATAAGTACAATGTACTTATTTTTTTATGTATAAGTACATAGTTGTTAAGGCCACTTAATATAAAGTGGGACCGAATATTTTAAAGATTTAAAGAACATTTTTAGTGAACAAATGCCATTTGGTAAGAGTTTCAAATCATTTGTAGTAATTTACTGTCTTTTTCTATTCGGAAATATGACCACACATTTCAGCTTTGAGTTTTGGGTTGAAATTCCAATCTACAAGTAATGAAAACTACAGCTTTGTATCAGAAAATGAAGTATGGCTAATATACCCATTAGAGACGGCACTTTTAATACCCAGATCGATCATATTGGGCCAGATTTTCATTATATAACTAAAAGCTATGTACGTATGGTATATAGTCCCTGCATGCGGGTGCATTCAATACTCCCGTGCCATTTGTGGGCACATTAGAGCACTTAGAGATGATGCATTGTGCATCAGGGCTATAATTCAAAAAACTACAATAGCTATTAGCATGTCAGAGCTACTGACCTTAACATTTCAGTACAAAAAACAACACTTATGTAATGTTGATAATGATACAGATCAAGCACTGAACGGATTCACAAGGAATCTTTCTTACCTGAGTAAAACAGCACGCTTAAGATGAGCAGCCTCAGATTCTGCATACTGGCTCTGAAAACATTTACACATGGAAACGCATTTACATTCATAGAGGATTTAAATGATAAACACCGACATTGTGAATGTGTACGTTTTATTGGTATGTTGCTCAAGTTTTCTCACATTCCAGCTAGACAAAAAGGATAAAACTGATAAAAAATGGCAAATGGACACAGATCGATTGAGAGCTTTGATGTGGAGCGGTGAATAGGGTGTAACGGTAAAACAATTTACTTTATGTTAATGTTAGACAGATGTCTATGGCTCTGTTTTTCAGCTTTTATGGCTGATGTGTCAGCTCTGGCTTAGATCATCAGGCCATGGATCTAAAAGGGCTCTGTTGACAAATGAGCCTCTTTAAAGAGCTATTTGGACGTGTCAGTAACTGTGGCTTTATTGGCAACCAATAAATGTCCTTATAAATTATACGTTTAGATAAAGTGCTGTCAGTATAAATGGAATGAGAAGCATATGACATCAACTGGGTGGATCATTATTATAATCAGAAGGAGATTTAATGACTGAAGACATTAAAAATGTCAGAGAAAATGAAATCAGACTAAGTCTGTTAGCCTGGTTTGTTCTACAAAAAGTCTCTCTCTGATGTTTAAAACTAAATAGACAGTCTAAATACAAATAGTTTCAAATCGGCAGAAAATGCAGAACTTTCTTTTCAGAGCAGATTCCATGTGGGCTTACTCATAACTACTATTATTTACTAATTTTTATGGGGTTTGAAAAAAAAAACATTTAGCCAATTAAACATTTTGGAGTAAAAGATAAAATAAATATATTCCCTATAGAAATAAAAAATATATTATTACTTTTCAATACATTTACTGGCCTGGAAATTTCCCCCCAAAATTTTGAAAAAATGTTAAAATTCCCTATTTTAAATTCCCTAAAATATTTTCACATTTTTTCTGTGACAACACTTATGTAATGTCGATAATGATACAGAAACCCTTTTGAGGTACAAATTATAATTTGTGCTAAACTTACACTTATCCTAATAGGCTATATCAATTATAATTCATTTTAATTTTATTATAGGTGGTATAATGGTTGGTATGATGTATGGTAATCTGTAATGTGGAAATATTAGGACAAACACATTAATTCACAGTCTGAAAGAAGCCAACACTTCACACATAATGACATAGAAAGAATCCTAAGAAAACCTTTGCCAGGCCAGACATATTAGAGAGCGAAGAAAGCATCCAGAACAGCAGACATGCATTTAGGCCATTCAGTAATTTCATAACAGACTTCTGCCCAGACGCTCAACTTTGAACATTTTATTACCACTCAGTTGCAAAAATTAGAAAAAACAGCCAATGAGCATATCTCTCTCTCTAGACAATAAAACACATGTGCTGATGTGTAAATGCATCAGCACTATTTAATTTCACATGGACAAAGTGCCATCTGGTCCACTTACATGCTTTCACTCTCTCTCTCTCACAGTATGACACCTCTTACAGCAAGCTCACAGTTCCTTTCCTATAAGACACAGCATGCATAAAACATGGGCAACATGGAGGCAGAAATGCAGACCGGGCGACAGGATGCTCACATACAACATGCTTTTCTCCTGAGCACAATACAAAAGATGAATAGGAGCTCAAATCAACCTGCTGCAGATATATGAACTGCAATATTGCATATTGGTAAATTATGCCAATAGCAAGCAGGGAAATAAAAAGAGATGGATAGTAGCTCAGGGAAATCAACCTCAACCTTTGGAAAGGTGCTGTACCAAATTCATATGTGGTTATTGATGTTAGAAGCAGGTCATCTCCTAAGAGACCAGGATGGGGCATCTGGAAATTACTTCCAGATCATTCCATTCAGACCTACAGTATTTGACTACACTATCACCTGGATCATAATCTATTTTAAAGCCTGGAATTAGATCAGTTCAATGCAATAGTTAAAAGGGTCTGATATGACATGAAAGGCGATGAGATCATGGCTGTGTCTCACAACCAAGTGAGCTGACTACCTAGGCTCCATTTTTAGGCATCATTATGGTTGAGAATATGGCGTAGCCTATTAGTTAAGCATCTGAATGGGGTTTGAGACACAGTCCGCATGTGTTATAAGCGGCGGGGGCGGCGGCAGCTCACATCTCCCCTCTGTTTCTGACGAAAACCTTGTGTTATGATCTTTTCCCCCTCCCAATCATTAAAATATTTGCCAGTCAAACAAATTTTCTGTCGGTCACAAGCTGAGAAAGATCGCCTACACATGTAGGGGTTATGATGGTGCATATCAGACCACAAAATGATACTGGCCAGTTGAGCCGCAGTACCGGCAAAATTAGCTGTGCACTCCCTGAGAATATAAAATCTAAATTATTAATGTTATTATTAAAATTATAGTTACAGCTTATAGCGATAAATATGTATACAATGATAATATTTGCTCTCATCGTTAATTTTCCTCTAATTTAATCTCAATGCGTATTTTAATAGCAACATTTCATGTTAAAACAGGATGCTGAACCGGCGCTCTCGCGCGGACGGGGCATTTAATGTGATGCTATGCAGAAACGAGCGCAAATCTATTCTTCAACAAGCCGAAATGTTCTTCTAAATGACCAAACATGCATCTTACATCTTATTTTATTCGCGTTCCAACAGCAACCAGCAACTTTATCCAATCGGAAAAGTACCAGACGAAGCAGAAACTGCAGAATTTAACCCTTCAATTCCTGCAAGCCAAAGCAAGCTGCACATTTATGATATCCCTGCCGCAAAATTGACATTTTCCCTTACCGTGTTCACCGCTCACCTCCAATACCCTCCTCAGCTGATAGTCTGTAATAGAAGGAAAATCCGCTATTCGTTCCTTTCAGCTTCCTATCTCGAAGATCACTTAAGGACTAAGATGCACCTTAGGAATCTGTCCAGTATCTTGCAGCGTCTCGAGTGCGGTCGGTACAGCCCGGCGCTTCAACCCCTTATGGGCGTGTCAGCGGATCTGAACACACACAGCCAACCTTTGCAGAGCCGACGTGAAGGTCTTTAAGGTGTTCTTCAGATCGAATCATCACTGAGACCAACGCCCTTGTGAATATAAACGTGCACTAGACCATTTGCTGCATTTTGTTTTTATGTAGTTTTTGAATGCAAAAGGGGCAAAACGCACAATATTTCTTTATTTTGGCTCTGAAAGCGTTTATTGAAGTAATACGTTAAAAAATGAGAGGAGCTCATTCTCCCATCACTAACACGCATCATTCATTGACATCCACCTCACACTCTCTCCAGCTCTCACATTCACAGGAATCAGTGGGTGTGTGGTTACAAGTGTAACAGCATCTCATCTAACTCATTACAGACTTCATAAAACTGAGATATTATGTGTCACATATTCATCTTAAGCAATCTGTACTGAAACATACTTGTATTAGATTCTATCACAGACTAGAACAAATGTAATACACAACAAGTCCTTTCCTATGTCATTGTCACTACTTTCTTCGGCCCCTGGCAGTAGCTTTGGGGGCCGCAGGCTGATTGGACATGTTGAGAGAGGAAGTGAGAGAATAGGCCTGCAGGTCAACTCTCTGCTGCAGAATGCCAGTCAACAGGAACTCTGTGCTGACCATGGGCAATGACATACTCACTGCCTTATCACAAAGCGCCGTGTCCTGCTCACATGACACCACCACAGTGTGCCCCTAAATAAACAGAGGGAGAAATCGCAATACAATATGAGAATATGTAATATGTGCATTGAAATAGGACAATATATGCATTGGTTCTGGGTACCTTGTGAGCAGAGGGCATTTTGGGGAGGAAGCGTGCTCCACAGCAGGTGATGATTTCTTTCATTTGAGACGGTTCCGGCATCACAGAAGGGGTTACGTGAATCTCATAACCCTATGAAAGCAAAATTAGGGGAGAAAATATATGATGCGAATGGTACAACTTGAGGCTTGGGCCTGATATGCTAATGTGCTTGTGAGGGACTAATACCTTTAAAAGGGGTTGAGTTTGAGCAGTTTGCAGTGACATCTGTAGGCTGAAACTGAACTTTTTCTCCTGCTCGGTGTCTTTCAATATATATTCATCAGTAGAAAGGAAATGGCCCGCTTTTCCACACTAAGAGAGAAAGAGGAGGATGATGTCATGCTTGAGTTGAGCTCAAAATAAAGTCTGAATTATGTACTAGTTACACAGCTAGAAACCCTTGTCAAACAGCTTCTCGAACATAAACAGAGAAACAAATCAGCAATATCATAAGAAACCATTCTTGACCAGGAAATACATGGACAAAACATACAGAAATTTCTGGGTTCAGCAAAAGATGTTAATGTGTTGTGAGTGGGTAGGGGTATTGAAGCACTGCCATCAGATATGGTGATGGTCTATCACACTATCAACCAATTAATGGTAAAGATGGAAGATTCATATTATAAAAATGTAATTTAACAAGCATTTTATAGGCTTAAAGTCAGATATGAATAATGGATTTTGGGTTTGGCTAGGTTGTACCAGGAATATTCCTTTAATATGCACTACCTCACCTTCTTTAGCCAATCAGGAGACACGATTGGCACCCCTCTGGCAACAGCACACAAAAACTTAACAGTGCGTCTCGCTTTATCAGTCACTAGGTGAGTCATATCGTTTACTCCTTTCGCCAGACTTCCACCTAACCGGGTGACGACACTTTCTCCGTCCTCATCTGTCAGCCCAGTGAATAACACCTAAAAGAGTAGATGACAGATTGGTGTCAGCCACACAGCGATAAAACCTGCTAGTAAACGTCTGTATTTGAGGCTGCGTGTGACCTTGTGCGCCTGACTAGACACAGACCGCCTTGGAGTCTTGGGTGTGGGTGAAGGAGCCTCTTCTGGGGATGCTCTAGTGTTTGCTGCTCTCTTACGACCTCTGTTGTTGGTTTGGGGCACAGCAGTGCTGTCCTCCACCACCTCAGCATCTTGCTCAAGCTCATTGTACATTCCGACATTTACATTTTCTACACCAGAACGCCTTCCTCCTCTTCCCCTGCCTTTTCCAGAAGTTTTAGCTTGGGAAACTTCTTCCGGTTCTGGTAGTTTCATACTCTTCCTGCCTCTGCCTCTTTCTCTCGTCCCTTGGTTCGAAGGTCCGATACTATGAGCAGATCTTTCAGAACTTCTAGAACTGGAGCGGGATCGGGAACGGGTTTTTGAATTGGAGTCCTGCTCTGTGTCTTCAACTGCACTAGCTGCTCCTCTCCTGCTAGACTGTCTAGCACTGATGGGTTGCTCATCAGCTGTCTGTTTCCCTCGGCCTCGCCCCCTGCCTCGCCCTCGTCCCCTCTGGGTGGACACCTCCTGTTGTGAGGATACAGACTGATCCGAGTTCATAGAGGAGCCTGAGCAGCGGCGTGTTTGTCTGGCTGGAGGAACTAGAGGAGCTTCTAGTTCTGTCTTGTCCTCCTCATTCTTTTGTTTCTGATGGTTTTTCTCCTTTGTCTTTTTTTGTTCTGTTGCTCTCATCAGACGTTCCTCATTTTCTCGTCTTTCCTTTTCTAATTGTTCTCTTTCCGCCTCTAATCTTTCCTTCTCCTTTTGAATTCTTTCCTCTTCTTCCTTTCGTCTTTGTTCTTCTAGTTCTCTCCTCTCCCTCTCCAACCTTTTCTTCTCTTCTTCCTCCTTCTGAATTCTTTCTTCTAGTTCTCTCCTCTCCCTTTCAAACCTCTCCTTCTCTTCTTTTTCTAAACAATCTTTTTCCTCTTTTTCCCGCTGAATTCTCTCATTTTCTTTTCTAATTTTTTCATCTTCTTCCCTTTTCAATCGTTCTTTTTCCTCTAATTCCTTCTGCTCCCTTTCTAGTGTTTGTCTCATTTCGGATTCAGCCCTCTTTCTCCGTTCACGTTCTTCTCGTTTCTTTCTCCCATTCTCCTTTTCTTCCGTCTCTAACCTCTCTGTCTCCTCTCGTTGCTGGAGCTCTTTCTCCAGCCTCTCTTTCTCTTCTTGGGCATTCCTCTCCTCCAATTTTTTCTCTTCTTCATTTTCACTACACTTCAGTTTTATACTCGTCCGTCTGGTTCCTCTCCTTGTGGTTTTTTCATCTTCACTCTCTTCCTCATCCTCAGACAACGCTTTACCCCTCTTTCTTTTTCCTTCCTGCCCTTTTCTAGTTTTACCTTGGACTTTGCTAGATACACCGGTCTCACTCTCCACCTCTGTCTTGTCTTTTCTCTGTCTTCTGCTACTAGGTTTTTCTTGGGTGTTCTCCTTCACCTCTGTCTTGCCTTTCCTCTTTCTTTTGCTGCTTCTGAGACTCGATTCTTCTTGGGCATTCTCCTCAAACATGGGCTGTGTTTCAACAACACTGAGATCAGAGTTCGGTTCAGCAGACTGTGCAGGTTCACCTTCATCTTTTTGTCTTCCTCTGCAGGGTCTTTTGGATCTGATGCCACTCAGATCTTCATCCCTTTCAGTTCTGTCCCCATGAACAGGCTGCATTTCTGTGTTAATAAAAATGGAGCTGACGGCAGCTTCAGCAGGTTGTGGAACGCTGTCCTCTTTTATCTGCCTTCCTCTGCGGGACCTCCTGGATTTCACTCCACTGTTCAGATCTTCATCCCTTTCAATCACTTCTTCAGGAACTGGTTGGGTTTCTGTGATAGTCTGATGAACAGCAGCCTCAGCAGTTTGTGTTACCTCGTCGTCTTTCTTTGGTCTTCCCCTTTGTGATCTTCTGCTTGCCATCTTGCTGCTGATGTCTTTTTCCTGTCCTTCTTCTTCCTCATGCATAGGCTGTGTTTCATCTACGCTGATATGGGAGCTCGAGGTTATTGGGAGTTCTGTGGATCTGTCTTCATCTATCTGTCTGGTGCTAACTGCATTAATCAGATCTTCACATGGTGCCTCTTCTTCACACATAGGTTGCGTTTCAGCAACAGTGACACATACTTTCAAGTTCAGTTTAGCAAGTTCTGGAGATTTGAATTCATGTGCTTGTTGTCTTTTACTCTGTCTCCCAGAGCTGACCTCACTTTTCAGATCCTCAGTTTGTTCTTCCTCACACACTGGTTGTGTTTCTGTTATAGTGTGTTCGACAACAGCCTCGGCAGGTAGTGGGACTTCCTTCTCTTTTTTTGGTCTACACCTGCGTGATCTTCTGATGGACATCTTGCTGCTGAGCTTTTCCTCTTGTCCCTCATCATCTTCACCAACAGACTGTGTTTCAGGGATGGCACGATTGGAGGTGGAGGGCTTTTCAATATGATGTACAGGCTCACCTTCGGTTTGTCTTCTCCGGACCTCATTGTTCAGATCATCCTCTGGTGCTTCGTCTTCCTCAAACATTGGCTGCGTTTCTGCGATGGCGATATGGGAACTGGAAGGTTTTTCTATATGACTACTGCTGACCACTTTGTCCTGATCTGGTGCATCATCATCATCATCACACATTGGTTGCGTTTCAGCTATAGTGAGATGGGAGCTGAAGTTGTTTTCAGCAAGATGTGCAGAATCATATTTCTCAGACCGTTGTCTTGGTTTCTGAAAGCCATCCCCACTCAGATCTGCATCTGTTGCCTCTTCTTCCTCACACATGGGCTGAGTTTCAGCAATTATAAAACAGGAGCTGGTGTTTTTACCTTTGTGTACTGTCCCTTCACCACGGGTTCTCCTACCTCGTTTCATGCCCTCCTCCTCACCCTTTTCCATTTCTTCAATGGTGTCGGTCATGAGCTGGGTGGGCTCATTCTGATAAACCTCTTTGTCTTCTCCCTCCCAGACAAGTTGTGTTTGGGCTGTGAAAAGAGAAAACGGCTGCGTCTGCTCCTCCCGTTTTGGGGTGCTGGCTATGATCAGAGTGTCTGCTGTGGAAAGGTGAGAGTCATTTTGTGTCTCTTTATCTTCCTCCTCCTCGTCATCATCAGGCTTTGCTACTGGGATGAGCTGAGTTTTAGCAGTTGAGAAGTTGGAGTAGGGTTGGGTATGGTTCAGAGGCTCCTGCTCTTCCTCGCAGTCTGTCTCTGTTCCATATGCCTGTGTAGCCTCAAGATCAAGCTGCTTTGGCTTGAGCCTAGCAGTTCCAGCAGTTCCTAAAATTGGCATATAACACAATACCATACAAGGAATTGTATGGGTTCAATATAAATTAAGCTCAACTGATAGCATTAGTGGCACAATATTGATTATCCCAAAAAATTATTTTGACACATTTGACTAAAAAAGCTACAATGAAACAGCTACTATGGAAGTTGTAAAAGCAAATATTTGAAGCCTATAATTCTAAGGTAATTTTTTATTAATTCTTTGGTTAAGATTTGTGTTATGTTGCATTTTATCATACTAAAATCAATATCAACACATTATTCATATATTTACATCTTGTGGCTATAGTTTTGCAGTTTACATATTGGACCTATTGACTTCTATTGTAAATGCCTCACTGTAACCAATTATCATTATCATTTTAAAGAAAAGTTGAAAATACTTGTGGCAATTGGTATCATGCACCTCTAACATACTCTGGCAACCAAGTCTGAAACCCCTTTCATAGAAAAGAGGTTTTAAGAATTTACTGTTTACTGAACTGTACTGACTACATGAATGAATATTATAATTTAAAAAAAAGAATGAGATTAAGAAGGAAGAGGGTGGGATGCTTACCGTATGCTTGCGTGGGCAGTAAGTCCCACTCTTCTTCTAAGTGGCCAAAAGCTTGGGTTGGTTCCTCAAGATTAGACTTTGCTTGAGAATGATGTTCTTGCTTTTTACGGCTGCTCTCTTCTGATTGCTCGGCTTTGCTACCTAGAGAAACCTTGTAACTCTGTGCGGCCTTCACAGCTTTGCCTGGTAAAAGTTTAAAAGGATCCTCATCATATTTTTCACTGTTTGACAGAATACCTCTGGCCTTCACCTTTTCCTTGTCCTCAATCTCTTCCTCTACATCTGTGTCACTGTCCATGTGGAGCTCTGTCCCTGGAGCTGATGTAGGCCTGACATCACTTCCCTCTCCAATGTGATGTGAGACCTCTGTTGCAATAGAAACCTTCATGGGATTATCATCTTCAACATCAGTGTCACTGTCCATGTGGAATTCTGTATGTGGTGGTGCTGCTGATGGAGGACTTTCTGTAACTGCTTCCTTTTTGGAGACATTTTCAGTTATAGAAGCCTCATTCTCCTCAACATCAGTATCACTGTCCATATGAAGATCTGATTTCACCTTTGGAGCTTCTTCAGTGTGAACCTTGGGTTCAGTTTTGCTTTTCTCTTCAACATCAGTATCACTGTCCATATGAAGTCCAACTGAAGAGACAGATTTGTCAAGAATTACTGCTTCTTGAGCCTGTGGTTTAGCCTTACTTGCTTCTGGTTCCTCTTCCTCAACATCAGTATCACTGTCCATATGAAGATCAGCTGAAGATGGTGGTCCCACCTTTGGAGCTTGTTCAATCTGAGCCTCTGTTTCAGTTTTATTTTTCTCTTCCTCTTCTTCAACATCAGTATCAGTGTCCATATGAAGTCCAACTGAAGATACAGATTTCTCTAGAGTTACTGCTTCTTGAGCCTCTGGTACAGCCTTACTTGTCTCCAGTTCCTCTTCCTCAACATCAGTATCACTGTCCATATGAAGATCAGCTGAAGATACTGGTTCCACCTTTGCAGCTAATTCAGGCTGAGCCTCTGCTTCAGGCTTGCTTTTCTCCATGTCCTTTTCTTCAAAATCAACATCACTGTCCAGATTTAGGACTAGAGGGCCAGGCTTAGATGACTTTGAACAAGGCTCATCAGGGTTTTGCCTCAGTCTGAACCGGTCTATTGAGGCTGAAGATGGAGTGATGGAACTTTCATCCTCACTGATAAGGAAAAAAATATGGTGAAGCTAATTTATTGGGAGATAATATACTGCGATCCATAAGTGTACTGCACAGTTTATAGCATTAAGGTGCGATCACACAAGGGCAAAAAAGGTCTACTGTTAATAGTTTAACAATATATGAAGCGCAGTTTACATAGAAGTTACTTTTAAACCACACAGCTTTCTGTTGGTCTACATGGTCAATTTGTGTGACCAAGTTGAGCCCAAATTTTTGATTGCGTGGATTTCTAATAAAATGACTGGATTTTGTCGGTGTAGACAGTATATGCAACTGCACTTTCAGCCATGCAACAGCAGGCATGTATTGAACTTTCAAACTGACAGATACCATTATATATGTTAAAAAAGTGATTTTTGCTTTATCACATTAAATCTTTCCTTTCATAATGGCCATAAATTTTAAATAGGTGACTAGGTGTGATTCATTGAAAACTATTACAAGACTGACTGCCAATAAATTTGAAACACATGAGGGGGAGTATCACATTATATGTGCATTTTTGTCTTATTGACCTTTAAAATTTGGACAAAGACAAATGACAAACAAACATTATTCAAATATCTTCTTTTGTCACTCAGAAAAATAAAGTCATACAAGTTTGAGGGTAAACAATCACATTTGGATGCACTTTATGTATTTATTTAGGCAAAATACAATTTCAATGGAGTTATATCAGTTACCCTATGCAGTAGCACATCAACATTACGTAATCGTATGATGTCTTTTTTTTTTACTAGTTCAGGGAAAATTAAAAGGGAACATTAAAAAACATTTAACTTACCTCTCTGGAATGACTTTTTTTGCAGGGGTCAGGAATGATGAATTTGTGGAGCTACACAGATGAGAGGAAGAAGCTGAGTCTGAGACTAAAAAGAAAGCAAGCATGAAAATAGTGTGTTATTAAATCTTCCAGTAATATGCTTTGCATCTCAATTTACCTACCAAAATCTTTCCTCTCATCCGGCGCACTCTCTCCATCGGAGTCCGATTCAGGCACCAGGGTGATCTCAGGCTGTTTGTGAGCTGACTGTGGTGAACTCATTTTGGGTTGTTCATCCTCAGGGCTCCATAAAGGCACAGGAGGCAAAACGCTCCTCTCTTTCACATTCAACCTATTCCGCACACATTTACTCAACTCTGACTCCGAGTCACTACTTGAAAATGCTGGACTTAATGTTTTCTCCTTTTTGGGCACACCTCCTTTCTCTGGAGTTATGCGTGTATCTTTCTTTGAGATCTTCAGGCCAGTGTACTGACATGGCACATCAGCGAGCACCACACTCTCTCCCTCGGTCAAAGCGTATCGGACCTGAGGCGTCAGCTTGAATCTGCCTTTTCTGGTTCCATTCAAACTGCCCATGTCCCAGAAAAGTGCTTCTACATCATCACCGTTACCAAAACGATCGTTGCTAGAGCGGAACACTGAGATGGAGATGACAGCATGCCGACTGGATACAGATCGGGCCGGAAGCAGAACAGAACAGGCAGCAGGATCACGACCGATGACATTCTCTCCGATGTAGAGAGGGAATTCTGATTGAACGTGTGAAGAGAGAAAAGAAAGAGAAGGCAATGTCATAATTTCAATAATGCACAGATAATATTAGTTAATATATAAGGTAGTCAATAAGAGCACTCACCTGTCTCTGGTATGTGGTCATTTTTGAACACCTTTAGTGTTGCTAATTGTTCTCTTTCTGGTCCTCCTTTCTCCTCTACCTGTTCTTCTTCTTCTTCTTCTTCAGAGAAGGGATCGTCGATCTGCTGAGTGGCATCCATCCTCCTCTCTAGCTAAAAAAATCAACGAAAATATGGTTGTCATAAATATCACCACAAGGTAAATATGGATGTTTTAAGCTCTATACACACACAAGCAACATATTATACAATATTACCAGCATTCTCTGGTGAATGGGGAAGCATGTGTGACAAACAGTTTATTTTAACACACTTTTTATGATATAAGGATATTATTATGACTTTCTAATCATTTCGTATACGAATAAGTTTTCATAAGTGCCACACTGGCAACAGTGCCTATTTGGCTAAATAAATATGTACTAATTTTCAGGAATATTTAATCAGAAATAATGTTTCCCTTCAAAATGCAAAGGTAAACATGCACGATGATCATTTTTTTACATTTGCAGTGACATATCGTGCGTGATCTACTTCATTTTATAAAAACAAATGTGCGCTTACCTTATCATGCAGAACGCTTGGAAATCATTTCCTGAACACTAAGACCAGGCCAGCCCTTAAAAGGAGCACTACTGATTCGCTAGTCAAGCTGTCTATCAGAAACTGAGTCTGCACTGATTGGCTGATAATGCGTCACTGCGGCTTGATTGGACAGCTGAGGAATAGAAGGCGCCTGTGTTTTCCGCGCTTTCTGCAGAGGGGCGTGTTTGAAACTGTTTTTTTTATTTTTTATCCATTTGGAATTTGAGACACAATAATTTAGACATTTCTTACTTTTCCTTGCATTTGAGTTATTAACCTCATTTTTAAAACAATATATTATATATAAATATAATATATAAAACAATTAATATTTATTAATATTTTATTTATTTTACATTTTAGATACACACACATACTACTCTCATATGTATATTATACTTTACTATATCATGTGTTTAATGTTTTCATTAAGGCAGAGTTTATATAGGTGCAAACCTAAATGTGACTTTATTGGTACAACTTCAGCTTCTTCAGTGATGTGTATGGTGTAATGCAGCAAAAACACACCAAAATCCAAAGCAAACCTTGATTTGTAACGAAATTGTTTCATTTTTATTTTGGTTTTCTCCAGAGGCTCAGTTTTTTTCCACACAGGGACAATCAAGGAACATCAAAACATTTAAAATATGTAATAAAGAATATGCAGTACAATTCAAAGTATGGGCTCAGATACGAGACATAACAGTCCATGAATTAAAAATTTGCACCAACAATCCATTCAACATGCTAAAACTCTCATCTTTCCATCTGCATAATCTAAAATACTTTCCTGTATCGTCCATGTCATTAGTC
This sequence comes from Sinocyclocheilus grahami, assembly GCF_001515645.1. Classification (NCBI taxonomy): domain Eukaryota; kingdom Metazoa; phylum Chordata; class Actinopteri; order Cypriniformes; family Cyprinidae; genus Sinocyclocheilus; species Sinocyclocheilus grahami. The sequence continues at coordinate 152,580 of NW_015505608.1, read as the reverse complement.
ATAGTCATCCTCCTGTAGACGTTAGCTGGCGTCCAAGCGAGGTTAAGATTCAGTAAATAACCCTGTTATTCTGAACCTTATCTTTCTTTCAGTCCGTTTCGTTTCCTTCATCTTTCACACAACATTCTTTTCCAAACATTTCTCTAAATACTGCAATCAGACCAGCTGAGGTCACATTGAAGTGCCATTATCTCACAGAGTTGCCTTGTTCTAGTGCAAAAATAACAAAAGAAAACTTTAAAACACTATAATAATCATTTTGACTTGAGTTCTTTGCAGACAACAAGAAGAAAAATGTTACAATGAAAGAAAAATAAGATGTTACTGTCCTCCTGACCCCACCATCATCTATCCATTTATAACTGGATGTTTGCCACTTTATTCTTCCCTGTTCTATACAGAGAGGAGCTGACCATCAGAATGGTAAAGAAATACACAAAAAAGAGAGTGATTTATAATCGTAAACACTGTTATCCACCCATTCCGTGTTTAAGAACATTCTTTCTGCCTTCCTCTGGTTATTTTTGGCCCCGTTTGTCTAGTGCTAATTTCTACTTGATTTGATTGAGACACTAAAAGTTGTTCTGTATGCGTTTTGCTACATGTACTCAAACTTGAACACACTACTAACTCCCCAAACACCTTTTGTTTACTTCTTAAGCATCCTCCTCGCCCTCTTCCTCAAACTCGCCCTCTTCCTCGGCGGTGGCGTCTTGGTACTGCTGGTACTCGGACACCAGATCATTCATGTTGCTCTCTGCCTCGGTGAACTCCATCTCGTCCATGCCCTCTCCAGTGTACCAGTGAAGGAAAGCCTTACGCCTAAACATGGCTGTGAACTGCTCGGAGATGCGCTTGAACAGCTCTTGGATGGCCGTGCTGTTGCCGATGAAGGTGACGGCCATTTTGAGACCCCTAGGCGGAATGTCGCAGACGGCAGTTTTGACGTTGTTGGGGATCCATTCCACGAAGTAGCTGCTGTTCTTGTTCTGGACGTTCAGCATCTGCTCGTCGACTTCCTTCATGGACATGCGGCCACGGAACACGGCGGCGACGGTCAGGTAGCGTCCATGTCTTGGATCGCAGGCCGCCATCATGTTCTTGGAGTCGAACACTTGCTGTGTGAGCTCAGGCACGGTGAGGGCGCGGTACTGCTGGCTGCCTCGGCTGGTCAGAGGGGCGAAGCCGGGCATGAAGAAGTGCAGACGGGGGAAGGGCACCATGTTGACGGCTAATTTGCGCAGGTCAGCATTCAGCTGGCCGGGGAAGCGCAGGCAAGTGGTGACGCCGCTCATGGTGGCGGAGACCAGATGGTTGAGGTCGCCGTATGTGGGAGTGGTGAGTTTGAGGGTGCGGAAGCAGATATCGTATAAGGCTTCGTTGTCTATGCAGTAGGTTTCGTCTGTGTTCTCCACCAGCTGATGGACGGACAGTGTGGCGTTGTAAGGCTCCACTACGGTGTCAGAGACTTTTGGGGAAGGCACCACGCTGAAGGTGTTCATGATGCGGTCTGGGTACTCTTCACGGATTTTGCTGATCAGCAGGGTACCCATGCCAGACCCGGTACCACCGCCCAGGGAGTGAGTCAGCTGGAAGCCCTGCAGGCAGTCACAGCTCTCAGACTCCTTACGGACCACATCCAGGACAGAATCAACAAGCTCCGCCCCCTCTGTGTAGTGGCCCTTGGCCCAGTTGTTACCAGCACCGCTCTGTCCTGTAATGTGACACACATTATACCGTGAAGGTGAGGCATTTCACATCCTTTGCGTATTTTGAACATATTTTGCACATTTTTAACATATTCTCTTTTGGCAGTCACTCACCAAATACAAAGTTGTCTGGTCTGAAGATCTGTCCGAAGGGTCCTGAACGCACGGAGTCCATGGTGCCAGGCTCCAGATCAACTAGAATAGCTCTAGGCACATATTTACCTCCTCCACGAGAGAGAGACAGAAACAAGGGGAAAAGCTGACCAGCTCAGTAAACATAAGAAATGAAATCTATAAAATAATGTATTTCAATGTACAGTGCACAGCATAAATGAGTACACCCCCTCTGAATAAACATAAAAGATGTATTTTCTTAACGATCACTAATATAATTCATGGAAAGATGGCAAAATTTAAACATACTTAATAAAAACAACAAAATATATGTCAATATTTTCTGCAAGATTAGCCAATTACAAAGTTTCTCAAGGGCTCTCTGTCCCTTTTTATGATTTTCAGTTTTGTGCTTTAGAAACCAAAGTGTCCTGAACGCACGGAGTCCATGGTGCCAGGCTCCAGATCAACTAGAATAGCTCTAGGCACATATTTACCTCCTCCACGAGAGAGAGACAGAAACAAGGGGAAAAGCTGACCAGCTCAGTAAACATAAGAAATGAAATCTATAAAATAATGTATTTCAATGTACAGTGCACAGCATAAATGAGTACACCCCCTCTGAATAAACATAAAAGATGTATTTTCTTAACGATCACTAATATAATTCATGGAAAGATGGCAAAATTTAAACATACTTAATAAAAACAACAAAATATATGCCAATATTTTCTGCAAGATTAGCCAATTACAAAGTTTCTCAAGGGCTCTCTGTCCCTTTTTATGATTTTCAGTTTTGTGCTTTAGAAACCAAAGAAACAAATCTATTGCCCTAAAAGTCAGCATTAAACAGAAATGTTGACCATCTTTCTTCTCTATTATGATGTGTTTCCAAGTTTAACAGCTTGTCACAAAAAAACTAAAAGTAGGGTTTGACTTGATTTTCTTCATCGGGAATTGGTTGGATTGTTGTATGGATCGTTGTTGTTTGCTAAGTGCAGCGTTTGTTTCATGTGAGTGACAGGTTGCTGGAGAGGAGGGATTTTGGTCCCACCCTCACGCCAGTATACACATCATCAGAGAAGAGATGTTATGGGGGAGGGGGGTAGCAATGTAAATGCACACTGTTAAAGGGGGCATCTTCCCCATCTTGCCCCAAATGTGTGTCTCAGTAAAGTACCTGTAGCTTCGTTGTAGTAGACACTGATTCTGTCCAACTGCAGGTCACTATCTCCATGGTAGGTTCCTGTTGGGTCGATCCCATGTTCATCACTGATCACCTCCCAGAACTGCAAACACCACACAGCAATTTAAAGCATCTCCCCACTTGCAATTAAATGTAACTCGGTATTCATTTCAGCAATTAATTTATGCAAGGCTACATAAAATCGTCCCGTAAATCTGTAATCTGCAATGACTGGAATCCGTTCAATGAGTTTTAGCTGAGAAAGAGGCTTCATGGATGTTTAAATCATTAATTCTTTGTTACTGTCCAAGTGACCTTAATCTGAGAGAGAAGCGGAGGGAGAGAGGGGTCGAGATGGACTTAAGGCTGCGAGCGAATGGAGAAAGAAAAGATTGTTCTTGGGATATATTGAAAATAATTGTTTTGAAGGAATGAGGGCCAATAAACTGGAAGGCGCTGACTGACAAAGCCCTACTGTGACCCTGTTCTGACACTCTCGCCTATCAAAACCTGTTACTCCAGGCAGCCTACATTTCTGCTGTGTCATCATATCATCATAATATTCCATGCGGACGCATATGAAATCATTCGGCTTCACCTATTTGATCTTTTTTAAAGTAATACGATTATCTCATCTTTCTTGAATACACTCAATTTTGTCAATTATTTACTTTACAAAATCAAATGTTTCATAAATATGTAATTATCTCATTAATTATTCATATTTCATTTATATCTGTACCATAGCGGGAATGGGCTGCAGCTGTTAGAGCCATTAAGTCCATTTGTGAATGCCTCCTCGTCCCCACCCTGACCTCAGATGAGTTCAACAGATGCCCGCAATCTCATCATTTAAAAGGCATGTCGAAGTCTTATAAAGGATGAAGACGATTTAACCTGATTTCTCACGCCACAGAGGACGTGCAACATCTCATGGGCAATCTTTAAAAAATGTGTATCTTTAATGAGGCCGTGGGTGTGCATATGTCCTTGTTTTAACCTCTGTGTTTTTGTGATAGAATATCTAATTTAATGGATTAATTGGATATTTAAAATTCATAATACTTTTGTTAGAACAATTATAGTAAAAAGAGAGCTAATTTTAGGGCAAACTACACTAAAATAACGTGATTTAACTTCATAATTTCACATTATTAGTCTACTTCTACTATGAAAAATGTTCATTGTCATTCTCCAGCGCCCCACCCTTCCCATCATCCACCGTTGGACCACTGAACCACAGCGGTCGATATCCGCACATCGATAAAAAATACGGGTTTAGTTTAAACTCAGACAATACTCGCTCAAATCATTTCGCGTGAAAATGATGTTAAGGTATGCGGTTGTAATATTAGTGCCACGTGTCATGGCTCGCGCACTGGTCCTGACAGCTGTTTAAAGCGCTCGTGACACTGATAACGGGTAGTCATGGTAATTACTGAGAGGCTGAGCTCTGCTGTTCACATCGGATCCGCCACACCCGGTGCATTGTAAAGAATGAGAGAAAGAAAGAGGACAGACCCCCCTTTCCCCAGCGAATCCCTTCACCCACAGCTCTGATTTACAGACAAAGAGATTTATAGTTGGCGTCTGCGGAACTTGAGCATCATTTTTATAGAGAAATAGCTATACAGACCGTGTTCAAGAAATAGTGGGAATGAATGAGGAGTGAGATCCGCATATTTTTGGGGCTTGCATAAAAGGGGGGTCAGATGGGGGAAAAAAAGAAAAAGCAGTGCAATGGAAAAAAAGATGCTTGTCTATAAAACTCCTCAACGTGTTGCCATAGTCTAATGCATTATTAATAACTCTGGTTGCAAAGCAAAATAAAATAGGCATGTTCTGCAAAATATGCTTTAATGTATCTAATATGCTGAGAAACAATAAGAAGATCAAATAGTGCTATTTTAGATTAGGTAAAGACTTTGAACTAGAATAACACTGGCATTCTTTACATGATTCAGTGTTGCATTCTGAGACTCTTGTAACGGTACTGTTATTTAGTCGTAGACGCTAAATATGACTCTTTGATGACTTTATAAAATGACTTTATACTCTGAAAAACTATTCTTACCTTGGCACCGATTTGGTTTCCGCACTGACCGGCCTGAATATGAACAATCTCCCTCATTGTTAGATATTGTGTGAGAAGTTCTCAAATAAATCGGGAAAGTAACGGTGTGGTTCTGCAATTATTTGGAAAAGCTGGACAAAGGCTTTATATTCTTGGACTGTCTCCAGAACGAGGCTGGAATAGTAGTGGGCGGGGCACTGCTAGATGTTGAGAAACCTGATTGGTGCAAGACACATTTTAGTGGCGGGAATTGGAGCGCAGCCCGGAAGTATATAGGGCAGTAGTGGCCAAAACTGGCCCGCGCCCGCAGCCAGATTATTTTGATAGCGGCTGATTCTGAAATAGATCTGTCAGGACAGCAACAACAGTTACTCGCAATCACTTCGTCTTTAGTGATTTTGCCTTCAAAATAAACGTACGAGGCCGTTTTTGCAGCAATGTTTTATTTTGAGATGAATTGATAGCTTTTAGTTTGAAAAGTTCTGAAAGACATTCAAAAGAATCTGTGGCTCGCTAGACACACCTCTAAAATAGCCGTCATGAAATGTGTGGTATGAACAAAACTAACAGTGAACCATTGAAACATTTGCTTGTAACGCGGGGCCTCAGCACCAACACGTCAACAATAACAAAGCAAATTCAGCTGCCTTTTCATCAAAAAGATTGACAAGACAATCAGCAAACATTTCTTGATCATGGATGCAGAACAGCTGGGGGTGCATGCTTATAACTTACTCCTGAAACGACAGAGTAAACAAGAATAGGCTACATGAATAGAGTTAAAGTTAGATGAAGTTTTGGCTGTTACACAGGCTTAGTAGGCTACTCACTTAATGTGAAAGCTGGCATCTTCCATCAGTCACGATTTTTTGGATGTTGGGTGATATTATGGATGTCACTTTAATTCGCAGACAGATAAGACACATACATTTGCATTCAGAAAACTAGGTGGGATGAACGTATAGTTGTCTTTCCATTCTTCTTTGTATGCCCTATTTTCGCTGTTAACTTTCCTCTTTAGACTCTTTGATAGTATAGCCTGCGATTTTCTCTCACCAGCTAGTTTAAAGGGGTCATATGATGCTGCTAATAAGAACATTATTTTGTGTATTTGGTGTAATGAAATGTGTTTATGTGGTTTAAAGTAAAAAAAAAAAAAAAAACATTATTTTCCACATACTGTACATTATTGTTTCTCCTCTATGCCCCGCCATTCTGTAAAACCAGCAGGAAAGCATTGATGTGTGAACTGAATCTGGAGAAAGTACAGTGTGTTACAGTGAAGTTATTGACTATTTTGTCCAATAACCGTGAATTTATTAAATATTTTTAAAAAATCATAAAAATCTTTCAAGAGCAATTCTTGTCAAAATAAGTGTTGTAGTATAACCAGCAGGAGAGCAGTGATGTCTGAACTGAATTTGGAGAAAGTACAGTGTGTTAAAGTGAAGTTATTGACTATTTTGTCCAATAACAGTGACGGTAATGGCTATTTTTCATTTTAAATAATCATAAAAAAATATGTAAAAGCAATTATTTTCAAAATAACTGCTGTAGAATAACCAGAAAGAGAGCAGTGATGTGTGAACTGAATTTGGAGAAAGTACAGTGTGTTACAGTGAAGTTATTAACTATTTGTCATAATAAAAAATCATTACAAAATGTGTAAATGCAAATATTTTCAAAATTAAATGTTGTAGTATAACCAGCCGGAGAGCAGTGATGTGTGAGCTGAATTTGGTGACACTGCAGCGTGTTACTGTGAAGTTATTGAGTATTTTACAAGTAACATTTTTCGTGTTTCGCACTTTGCAGACGGTCCCTTTGGACTTGTCTCTCAGACGCCAGCGCACTGAGATCAATGTATTTTGGTAGTGGCCAAAACTGGCCCGCGCCCGCAGCCAGATTATTTTGATAGCGGCTGATTCTGAAATAGATCTGTCAGGACAGCAACAACAGTTACTCGCAATCACTTCGTCTTTAGTGATTTTGCCTTCAAAATAAACGTACGAGGCCGTTTTTGCAGCAATGTTTTATTTTGAGATGAATTGATAGCTTTTAGTTTGAAAAGTTCTGAAAGACATTCAAAAGAATCTGTGGCTCGCTAGACACACCTCTAAAATAGCCGTCATGAAATGTGTGGTATGAACAAAACTAACAGTGAACCATTGAAACATTTGCTTGTAACGCGGGGCCTCAGCACCAACACGTCAACAATAACAAAGCAAATTCAGCTGCCTTTTCATCAAAAAGATTGACAAGACAATCAGCAAACATTTCTTGATCATGGATGCAGAACAGCTGGGGGTGCATGCTTATAACTTACTCCTGAAACGACAGAGTAAACAAGAATAGGCTACATGAATAGAGTTAAAGTTAGATGAAGTTTTGGCTGTTACACAGGCTTAGTAGGCTACTCACTTAATGTGAAAGCTGGCATCTTCCATCAGTCACGATTTTTTGGATGTTGGGTGATATTATGGATGTCACTTTAATTCGCAGACAGATAAGACACATACATTTGCATTCAGAAAACTAGGTGGGATGAACGTATAGTTGTCTTTCCATTCTTCTTTGTATGCCCTATTTTCGCTGTTAACTTTCCTCTTTAGACTCTTTGATAGTATAGCCTGCGATTTTCTCTCACCAGCTAGTTTAAAGGGGTCATATGATGCTGCTAATAAGAACATTATTTTGTGTATTTGGTGTAATGAAATGTGTTTATGTGGTTTAAAGTAAAAAATAAAAAAAAAACATTATTTTCCACATACTGTACATTATTGTTTCTCCTCTATGCCCCGCCATTCTGTAAAACCAGCAGGAAAGCATTGATGTGTGAACTGAATCTGGAGAAAGTACAGTGTGTTACAGTGAAGTTATTGACTATTTTGTCCAATAACCGTGAATTTATTAAATATTTTTAAAAAATCATAAAAATCTTTCAAGAGCAATTCTTGTCAAAATAAGTGTTGTAGTATAACCAGCAGGAGAGCAGTGATGTCTGAACTGAATTTGGAGAAAGTACAGTGTGTTAAAGTGAAGTTATTGACTATTTTGTCCAATAACAGTGACGGTAATGGCTATTTTTCATTTTAAATAATCATAAAAAAATATGTAAAAGCAATTATTTTCAAAATAACTGCTGTAGAATAACCAGAAAGAGAGCAGTGATGTGTGAACTGAATTTGGAGAAAGTACAGTGTGTTACAGTGAAGTTATTAACTATTTGTCATAATAAAAAATCATTACAAAATGTGTAAAAGCAAATATTTTCAAAATTAAATGTTGCAGTATAACCAGCCGGAGAGCAGTGATGTGTGAGCTGAATTTGGTGACACTGCAGCGTGTTACTGTGAAGTTATTGAGTATTTTACAAGTAACATTTTTCGTGTTTCGCACTTTGCAGACGGTCCCTTTGGACTTGTCTCTCAGACGCCAGCGCACTGAGATCAATGTATTTTGGGACAGAGCGGAGGAAAGCTTGGTTAGTATAACCAGCCGGAGAGCAGTGATGTGTGAGCTGAATTTGGTGACACTGCAGCGTGTTACTGTGAAGTTATTGAGTATTTTACAAGTAACATTTTTCGTGTTTCGCACTTTGCAGACGGTCCCTTTGGACTTGTCTCTCAGACGCCAGCGCACTGAGATCAATGTATTTTGGGACAGAGCGGAGGAAAGCTTGGTTTGAGGAAAACTCGCTTGTAGCTCCTTTTCTGCATCACTACGAAAGAAAAGAGGCGACAATTGTGTAGTAAACATGTTTTGCTCGCGATTTATTGATCCGGAAAAGTCGAACCTGTGAATATCTTGCTAACTTTACCGAACTAGGAAAAATTCTGAGTGTAAAAGTAGGCTATGTCAAATAATTATTACAATAAGTTATTCTCCATTGTGTAACAAGCAAATTAAAATGATACACATTTATTATTCACAATATGGAAAGAGGAAATAAAACAGTTCGTTAAGAGCATGACTCAAGCCATTAATGGGCTAATTAAAGTCCTCTTTTATTATTTTAATTTTTTAAAATTTTGTCCTACTACAGGATTTAACACAGAGTAACAGCACTACTAGTTACAAAAGTAACAGTCTGTCACAGGCATTGATTTTCATCAATTCATTTCTTAAATGATCCTTTGACTGTGTTCTGGCCCGCCATCTAGTGGCAAATTATTTTTTTTGCCCGATGCCAAACAGGCCGACCCCTGATCTAGACAAAATAGGCCCTTGAACAATTGCTCTTCTTTGAAAATAATATGCATATGATAGTCAGAGTCATTGTTACGGTGTATAAATATGTTATGCATTATTGTTTAACTTTTTGTTTAATTTTAATTAATAAAGTTTACCCACTATTTTCTTTATGGAAACAAAATGGGGACAATGATAAATATACATTGACTACAGAGCATAAAAGAAGGGAATTGTCTAAAGCTTGCTGCACTGACAAAGCAATTTGGAGCAGATAAAATAACCAGAGACAGTGAAAAGAGTATCAGAGAGAGTGCACACTTCCTTAAGTAACTTAAATATATAAGAACAGTCTAAAGGAATCATGAAAGGAATAAAGAAATGCACAGAAAAATGACCTGTTATATGGTAAACATGTTTAGTAGCCCACTCTGGACTTCTCATTTGCAAAATAATAATAATTTTCTCGTTTTATGCCATAAATAATAAATAAATATGTGACGAGAGATTCATTTTCTACCCATTTGTTTGCAAAGCTGCATATATTCTGCCACATAATAAGAAAAATCCCTTTGATCGATCATTATGATCAATCAGACAAGTCTAAATGATGAGATACTAAGTCAAAAAATATGACTTAAAAAGTCAGAATTATAACTCAAACAATTAAAATACTTAAAAAAATAGCTATGAAATGAAAAGTCCAAATTATGACATAAAAAGTCCAAATTATTAAATGTAAAGTCATAGTTATGACATATAAAAATCGACTTTTTAGATAAGTATGACTTTATATTATAGTATGTAATAATATTTACATAATTATGATTTAGAATCCCATAATTACGATAATTATGACTTTCTGTCACACTTATGATTTACCAAAGCATGATTTTGAAAGGATGAAATGGGCGTAGGCTATTTGTTTAGATCTCTAAGAGCAAACTAATGCAAGTGTCTTGTTCCTCAGTTTCCAGCAGAGAGCATTCTACATACTACTCTGTATGACCTTCGTAAAACCCAGTGAACTACCTACCTAGGCTACATTTTGCGCACCGCGATGCGAACGCCCAAAAGTGTAGTGACTGTAGGGAGCTCAGTAGTTTTGAGACATCACCTGAGTGTTGTGAGTGGGCGTGGCCGAGTTTGCGTGATAACGACGAGCTTTTGCCATTGACACCAGTGAGACAATCCGAGCAACATTTACTTCGTGTTTAATGAAACATCAGCAATCGGTAAGAACATATGAGCTTATCTAAATACCACGAAGTTTCTGAACTTGTGATTCTCAACACCAAAGTAAACTTTAGTCGCTTTAAATACAGCATAGCCGCTGCTAAGTAGCAGCCAAGCATTTCCTGTTCTGTTCCAAAATACATCAACGTTAGTGCCTCTAAACACGTACTATGAGTTCTACATACATCTACATTATATTCGCACGGTTTGTTATTGCTTGTGTTTTCAGACCTGTTTTATTGCGAGAGATACGTTTATTTATCGTCGAGGGTTATTGTTCATTATGTTGGTTTTAATCGTTTAGCTTTTACAGTAGCTTACCCTTTAAATATTTGGTTTTTAATATTTAGATCCAGAGCTTTATAATTGTGTCGATTATATGGGAATAGTTTTATATGAAGATTTGTAACTTTTTAAAAAAAAATCTTAATGCGTATTGTGTAATATTCTACATTTTTTTAAGATTTACATTTGTGATATAAACTAATGTATTGCATCCCTTCTACTGTAAACTGCTTTTTTTTATTAGTTTTTGATTGGTCAACAGGTCCCTGATTTGAAAGTGAAAAAAGCTGTAGTTGATTTAAAGAACATACTCAAATGAGAGACATAAATTAGAAGTCAACACATTTCACTGAACTCTTGAGAGATTAACTATTGCTGTCTGTGTTTACTCAGATGTCATATTTAAAATATTCCCAGCATGGGTTGATCTAGTGACTGATGCCTTTTAAATACTGCTGCTTTCTTTCTTCAGATCTAATTCAGGATGTTTCACACCTGTGGTCCCAATGAGGCGATGGTGGTCTCAGGTATGCTGCATCTGTTGCTCTTTATTACAGAGTTATGTCAGTTATGTATATAAATCCACATAATTAAAATCCACCTTCGAGGTTACATGTGATAAGAGAGAACTTAAAATTATAGCAGCTGTTGATTGAACTGGATAGCTTGTAACTAATGATTGACACCCATGAGACTTTTACAAGAAACCGTGAAGTTCTGTAATGATCATAAAGATCAATGCTATTGTGCAAACTACATTCTTTTCTTAAACGATGTCCAATGCAGAACTGGTTTCAGCTGCTCATGTGACTTTCATTCACAGGTCAAAACAGACACCAAGTTCACTGTAATGGTTGTGATTTTGTGTGTAGATAAATGGCAGTGGTTACACATTAAGATTACTTTAATGCTCAGGGAAAAACCCCAGCAGGCTCACATTTACTACAACAAGGTTAATGCAGTCAAACCACACTGTACAGAGAGGCAGAAAATAAGTCACCAGCTCCATTATGTCTCTGTGGCCCTCGTTCTCTCTGTAAACAGTCGACATGCGATGGCAGGAAGTGTGCTAACGAGGGTCTTTACTAATGTTGGAAATCCTGCACGGGATTGACCTTGCTGTTTAAATGGAGAAACATTTTGTGCCGTAATTTATGAAATGTGTGTGGGTGGATTTGTGTGGATTTCCAGCAATGTAATGCTATGATGACATACGTTTTTCTCTGCTGTTAAGCTAGAAGTGTGTCCTGATAGTAAAAGTGAATCATTTGTACAGTGGTTGCCAGTTTTATTAATAGGAAATTGTAATTTTTTAAAAATTGTAAATGTTGTAAAAGTAGTAAAAGTAAAAAGTTTCTTATTGCATTTATTTGATCAAAAATACAGTAAGTCATATTGCGAAATATTTTTACAATTTAAAATAACGGTTTTCTACTTTTATATGTTGTAAAAACTGAATTTATTCCTGTGATGGCACAGCTGAATTTTCAGCAGTCATCACGTCAGTCTTCTGTCACATGATCCTAAAATGCTGATGTGCTGCTTACTATTTTTGTGGAAACTGATAGTTATTTTTTTTCAGGATTATTTGATGAATAGGAATTGCAAAAGAATAGCATATATTTGACATCATTCTTTTTGTATTATTGCTGACTAAATGTATTCATTTCTTTAAAAAAAATCTTACTGACTCCAAACCTTTTTTTTTTAAAATAAATATAAAATAAATAAAATATATTTTATCTAAAACAAAAAATATAGTTTCATGACCAGTAATGTTATATAAATATTGTTATGTTATATAAATATTTATTAAGTATATTGTGCATCTATATATTTCTATTGGTAGATATTGGTTATTTAATCATGCTTTCCCCCTATTTTTACCTTTAGATGATGATCACATAATTTTTAATAACACTTTATTTAATCTAATAATTTATTTAGACAAAATAGTATTGAACTGTATTATTGACCATTTATCATTTCCATAACATAAAAATAATGATCAATTTGTCTGTATGTCAGAATTTTAATATAAGTGTGTCTGTATTATTGTTACATATACACCGTTACGGTGTTATTAAATTACTGATACTATAAGATTTTTCATTTTGGATATACCTCCCACCACCCCTAGCTAGTGAATTGCCACTAAGTAGGTTTTCAATCAAGTCTTGACACTTTATACCAGCAAACAAAATCTCTTTATGTTGTCTCTTTTAGGATGTGGCCGCTCTCCTCCTCTATTGATTGCTGGTGGAAGAGTGTTTGTTTTTCCCTGCATTCAGCGAATCCAGCGGTATGTATAGAATTACAATAGAAGATGGATTCTTAGAATGCGTTAGTGCAAGAACACACGTGCATAGAAACCATTCTTTTTAACCAGATGTTGCGGTGCGAGTCACTAATGTAATTCCAGAAAAAAATGGGAGTCTCGGGCCTCATGAATGATGGGAATAAGAACAAGAGTGCTATAGAGACTCCACTTGTGTTTACATTCCTCTCCACGTATATTAATGAATCACTCAGTCCTCAAAGAATACTTTCTTCACTGCAGTAGTTTGTAGATTACTGCGGATGAATTTGCCTTAGCTCCACAAAGTCTGTTGATGATTTGATTACTGCACATCAGCAGTCACATCTGTGAGGTCAAGCTCAGCCATCAATGTGCAGAACTATATGTGGGTGTGGCTTAAGTTTGGGGGCGGGGCTATCTATTTGCCCACATAATGGGAGACAATAGATATGTTTGGTTATGGAAGCTTGTATTAAGGGTAATTGCGATACGAAGTTTACATCTCATAATTCAGACTTTTTTTGTAATTCTGAGAAAAAAGTCACAAAACAGATGTTCACTCAATTCTGAGACGAAAAGTCAGAATTATGAGATATAAACTCATTCAGTTGCAAATGTCTTTATTTTTTATTTTGTGGCAGAAAAAAAATGAATTGCGAGATGTAAACTGAGAATTCACAGCAAAAAGTAAGAATTAGCAGGAAAAAAACTAAATTTAACTAAAAACTAAAAAGTCAAGATTTTTGTTTTTTTCCCTTTTTTTTTGTCTTTTTGTCTCTTTTTTTAAATCCATGGTGGAAACAGGCTTTCATATTCGTGAGACCTGTTTGGGTAATCAATTTTTTTTGCAATTTCATATGAATGGCGTATATATCTGCCTTGGATTTAAAAACGGTTTGTTTGTAAAAAAAAAAAAAAAAAAAAGCTTTATGACTACTTTCCCTCTCGTTTTTCTTTGCTCCCAGGATATCTCTCAGTACTCTGACTCTGAATGTGAAGAGTGACAAGGTCTACACCAGACATGGAGTACCAATCTCAGTAACAGGCATTGCCCAGGTTAGAGAGAGACACATTTTACACTCATCTGTAGAACATAACCTAGTACAGTCTGTAAGCACTGCTGCTCATGTGTTCTGCAGGTGAAGATCCAGGGTCAGAATAAAGAAATGCTGGCCGCAGCCTGTCAGATGTTCATGGGGAAGTCCGAGGGTGAGATTGCTCAGATTGCCCTAGAGACCCTTGAGGGACATCAGAGAGCCATTATCGCCCACCTGACTGTGGAGGTACTGCCACATGCTAAAAGTTTTGCTGTTTGTATTCTGTATCACACACAAAGAGATGGAAGAAAACAAGCTTTTATAAGAAGATTTCAAAGAGGACTGGAGGGTTTTAGTGCTGAAATAAACAAGCAACCTTTGCTGTCTGAAACATGTGATGTGCAACTAACTGTTCTGCTGCTGTTAGCTGATTATTTGTTATTGATTGTACAGTCTCTCTTTCTTTCTCTTTGTAGGAGATCTATCAGGACCGTAAAAAGTTCTCCGAGCAGGTCTTTAAGGTGGCTTCCTCTGACCTGGTCAACATGGGGATCGGTGTGGTCAGCTACACGCTCAAAGATGTGCATGATGATCAGGTGACTTTAGTCATGCACCACACACCCTAAAATACACTACTATGCAAATGCTTGTGTTCATTGTGAGTTTTTTATTTTTTTTTTGAAAGAAGGCTATTATGGTCACCAGGAATGCACTCGTTTGACAACAGAATAATACAACTTTAGTATTATGAAGTATTATTATTATTATTTTAAAATAGATTTTTGTGAAGGCAAGGCTGAATTTTCAGCAGCACTGAAGCTCCAGTCTAGTAAGACAGTTTGAAATCGCAGCATTTATCTGTAATAGATCTTTTGTAACATTTATAAGCATCTTTTATGTAACTTTTTATGTATTTAATGAGTCCTTGCTAAATAAAAGCATTAATTTCTTCCAAAAAAAAAACCCAGTGTGTTCATAATTAAGATAATACATTAAAATAACATGGTAAGACCAATTTTCAATATCAAGCAGCAAAACAAGCTGTTTTGAACAGCTAAAAATAGCTGGATTGAGACCGGAAGCTAGACCCATAGAATAAAAAAATGGCCAGCCCCGCTCGTACGAGAAGAAAAAGGTGGATAATCGTAATAATATGTATACATGTATATCACTCACCCGAACTTCCTTACAGAATTATCTAAGCTCGCTGGGTAAAGCTCGTACTGCTCAGGTGCAAAGAGATGCTCGTATCGGTGAAGCTCAGTTCAAGAGGGATGCCGTCATCAAGGTGAAAATTTGACATATTTCTGTCATCATTGTTGGTTAGTGAACATTAGTGTGATGGATAAAGCTATGATAAAACTGTAAATGTCCTTGTTTGTGTATGTAGGAGGCTCATGCCATGCAGGAGAAGATCTCTGCTCAGTATAAGAATGAGATTGAGATGGCTAAAGCCCAGAGAGACTTTGAGCTGAAGAAAGCCGCCTATGACGTTGAGGTCAACACCAAGAAGGCAGAGTCTGAAATGGCCTATCAGCTTCAGGTAGCAAATGATATTCAACTTGGTTTTTAGCTGGTAATATGAGGGTTGCCGGTTAATATTTCTAGGAACTTCAAGAAATCAAGTACAACAAAAACGACAATTAAATCACATCTACTGAGATATTTATCTGCATTAGGTGGCCAAGACGAAGCAGCGTATCGAGGAGGAGAAGATGCAGGTTCAAGTTGTGGAGCGTACGCAGCAGATCACTCTACAGGAGCAGGAGATCACCCGCAGGGAAAAGGAACTGGAGGCCAAAGTCCAGAAACCAGCCGAGGCCGAGAGATACCGCATTGAGAGGATCGCTGAGGCAGAAAAGTGAGAACTGAGGACCAAAGGGTCCAAAAGTTTTGGCATTTTGTCTGCTTTAACACATATTTGTGCTTTAGTGGAAGCAAATCTGAAGGATAGAACTTGGTGTGATAATCTCGAAAAGCCATTTAATTAGGGATGCCCCCCCACTGTATCGTGCATCCCTACATTTAATGTTCTTTCATCTAACAGGCTTCAGCTGATAATGGAGGCAGAAGCTGAGGCAGAGGCCATCAGAGTGAGTTCATGAATCTCTCCACACACTTGTTTTTTGTCAGTGAAAATTAGCATTACTCTTCATATTAGATCCCACTCAACATTCAGCTTTTCCTGTCTCTCTTTCAGATGAAGGGAGAAGCTGAGGCCTTTGCAATGGAGGCAAAGGGTCGGGCTGAAGCCGAGCAGATGACCAAAAAAGCAGAAGCTTTTAAGGAGTACAAAGAGGGAGCCATGGTGGACATGCTGCTGGAGAAACTCCCACTGGTTAGTGCATCTAAACTTTTGAAAGTCAATAAATAAATTAAATGATAAGACCACTCAATAATGGCCTCCACTCCTCTAGATGGCAGAAGAGATCAGCAAGCCACTCTGTGCAGCCCGGAAGGTCACCATGGTGTCCAGCGGTGGGTCAGAAGTGGGCGCAGCTAAGCTGACAGGAGAAGTTCTGGAAATCATGACTCGCCTGCCGAGCGCAGTGGAGAAACTGACTGGAGTCAACATCTCACAGGTGACCACGCTCACGTCAGTGCTGGTATCAGGCTGTAGATCACATGAGCTGCAACGTCTGCATTTCCATGGCTAGTTTCCGCAGTTTGTTTTTGTTGCATCATCATTTGTCTCTTTCACAAGTCACTGTCAATTACCACCTGTCATCAAAATGGAACTAAGAAAAATAAGGTCCAATTCTCGCTATTAATAAACCAATAACTACGACTTTTGCTGCTTGTTAATAGTGTAAGGCATTTGCTAAGTTTTTGGGTAGGATTGGGGATGTAGAATATGGTCATGCAGAATATGTGCTTTATAAGTACAAATAAACAGCCAATATGTTAATAATAGGCATGCTAATAAGCAACTAGTTAATAGTGAGTTTTGTTTCCTAAATTAAAGTGTTAGTAAAAAAAATATATATATTAGGGCTGTCAGTTTAACACGGTTAACTTATGTTAACTTAGTTATGAAAAATGACTAAACATTGGCATTAAAAGATATTGGGGCAAAAAATGCCCCTGTATGAGGTTTTGTCTCATATTTATATCAGCGAGAGCAATATCACATGAGTGATTTTGTCCTGAATATCACGTGTTTAAATGTGATTTTATACAACAGTTTAGTAAATAAGAAGTTGATATTGTTATATTTTAAACAGAATATTATGTGTTTTTGTTCAATTTTGAATGAATCCGCGTTTTGAACGAATGGTGTGAATCAATGATTCAAAAGCCCATTCATAAAGAGAGTCATTTACTGAATTCCTGAATGAATCAGCTGTTTGAACGAATCGAATGAAGACATTTACCGCCACCTGCTGGCAGATTTATTTGCTTATTTAGAGTATTATTTAATTGAAAATAATAATAATAATAATAATAATAACATTAAAGGGATAGTTCACCAAACAAAATTTAAATTCTGTCATCATTTACTCAAACCTAAATGACTTCCTTTCTTTTGTGGAACATAAAAGAAGGTATTTTGAAGACTGTTGGTAACAAAGCTGTTTTGGTTACCAACTTTCATTGTATGAGCAAAAATACTAAGATGTTTCTCAAATTATCTTGTTTTACGTTCCATAGTTTGTTAAGCCGTTTTGTAGCCTAAATGTTTGTGTAATACATTTTATGTTGAAAACACTATAATTTGTAATGTTTACTTGATACTTTCTCATTTAACACAAAAATAGCTTTAAATAATCTTTTGTGGGTATTTTCACAGTCTAATTTATTTTGCGATTAATTAGATACATTTTTTTTCTAAAATCGACTGACAGCCCTAAGGGTCTGAATACTTTCCGTACCCACTGTATATATATATATATATATATATATATACTAGTCTAGTTTAAAATAATAAAGGCATCTTAAAACTTAATGGCCAAATAAAAAGCACATTTAAATCCTTGTGATATTTATTGTTGCAAAATTGTAATTGAGAAAATCTTCATAAATTGACTTTCTTGATTAAAAATGGCTGTCTGTGTGAATGCTCCTTGAGATTACATTTGAATACTTTAGAAATACTGTAAAAAAAAAATTTTTTTTTTGGCCAGGCTGTTTCAACCCGCATGGGCTAATGGAGTTCATGAAGAAGGAATGGGGTCTGATCAGCTCTGATCGTGGATCTCAGCTCCTCCTGTCTTTGTGCATGCCTGTGTTTGAACTGAACCTGGAACATTGAGGTCCTTTTTGTTTTTGTAATCCACCATTTGTAATATTCAGTTTTTATATTATGTTTTGTGAATTATTGTATAACATTATATGATAATTTTGTAAGTTAGGTGAACTACTTTATCTGCTCTAGAGCCTCTGTTGAAGGTGAATATTCAGGGAAGCAGGGCTGGTCTCTAGTTTCTGTATTTCTGTCTGTCAGAGCCACACACCTGTTGATTCTGGTACAGTTTCTTTCAAAACAAAGTGCATTCAAGTCAAATGCATGTAAATTCACCTGAAGTGCATTACTGAAGCAGTAGTCCACGTGCATGATGCTTTACGTCTGCAGACACTGAAATGTGATGCTTTATTCTTGCCATTTTAAAGTTTTATCATTTAATGGTCCGTGAAGACTTTTTCCTGTAAACTGTGGCACTAGAGTTTGCAGACACATATTGAAAATGATTTGGAATATAATACATGTTTTGTTACTGTCTGTGTGCTCAGTAGAGTGATTTATACAGCAAGTTGAAAAGTAAGAGGAGGTGGAATGTGGGTAAAGAAAAGTAACCCTTTGATTTTTGAAGTTGATGAACAAACAGGAAAAAAGAAGAGGCTGCAAACATGTCTCTGTGGCCACAGAAACTCCAGTGAAGGCTGTTGGTGGTTTCATTTCTCATATCAACTTATTCTTTTTGTTTTACCATGCTGCTGTGTACGTCACACTAAAATCGACTCAACATTACCAAAGGTAAACCTATGCATCTCCAGTTTATGCCTTTTAAAGTGCCTCAAAGCTATTTTTTACCTTCTCACTGAATCAACCTGCCCTGATTGTGTTTCAGCAAAGGCCTTCCTGGCCTTAATGACTAATTTTGTTCAGAATATTCAAGTTGTTTGCCATTAGTTTGTTTTTATTGGTATAACGCTTCATTATTGTTTTTAAAGGAAAAAAACTAACCCAATTTGTGCCTTGCTGTATGTTACTGTATGTGAGTGGTAATGTAAACTGAAGATCTATATGACCAGGCTGAGATTTATACATGTTCTGTTTATTATAAACAATAAACTATTAGTGTGCGCTGTACTTTATAACTTTTCGATTTATGGCTTTGTGTGAATGCGTGTGTTTGCACAAATGCTGTTGGAGTATGAATGTGACATGTCATACTATTTCAAACAAACAAATCGTGTTTGAGCGTAAATGAAAACAAGCACCCCATTTCACTTTATTTGAAAAGGTTACTTTATTAAAACACCTACAAAAATAGACAACAACACAGGCAATGACACTGACTAACACAGGCAGGGCGTCTAAAACAGAGACAGACAGACCCGATTAATAACAGATAGCAATATTAATGAAGAAAATTATGTCCCATGAAGTATTTACATTTTTCATTATTTATGAAACATGAATAGCTGAGGACAGAACATGCCCAAAACTATATATATAAAAAATACAATAAAGGTTCAGGGCCTCAGTGTACCAAAAAAGGTTAAAGGTCATTCAATAAGCATAATTGAAGGTGCATATCAAGCATGGTTATATAACCATTTGGGAATCACATTCTTCTGTGTATATTACAGTATACATGTTGCTCTCCACCCCCACCTACACACACGGTCTTACTCTTAAATGAGGAAGAAGTCTTTATCTGCAGTATGCAATTGTGTACAGTAGCTTTAAGAGAGTTTCCTGCAAATGTCCTACAGGTTTACATAGTAAATTCAGGACAAATGCTTTGCTTATTTTTCTGTTCATCCAGTTCATTTCTCATTCTGTAGGCAATAACTTTGTCAAACTTATTGGTGTAAATGTACATGTCTGTGGCCACTCTGCTTGTTTTTTCCTCTCTTTCTCGCTCTAAATTGTTCCAGGCCTATTTCTGGCAAGTCCAGGCTCATATTCAGACTTTTCAAATAATGCATTGGTAGCCAATTCCATACATCCCATTCAAAAGCATCTTTAAATTCTACACAGAATATCTTGATGCCAAAAAGTTCAGGATGTGCATTCAGCTTATTCAAGTCAGTGCACATACTGGCAGGTCATTTCAAAAACCATATGCAATCATTTTTCGTGTCAACAAATAAATCACATTCACACAATGCCTGCTCACTCCAAGAACAATAACTATATTGGTGTCTAATAACTTCATATTTATCATAAGCATGTGATGCAATTATTCTGCTGCTTTAAATGCTCAAGCTCTTTAAAGTCAGGTGTATTCTGGGGGGGGAGAAAGTTATTCCAATTATATTGTTCCTTTGTGTCATTATCATTGTGGCTGTAGTGTGGACTTCTTATTGTTAGAATTCGAAACATTAAAGCTTTATCGTTATCATCCTTAGTGAGAATGGGCCTTAAAGAACAATATCATTGGAATTATGTTCAGAATAATTTTTTTCCCTAGCTGATGGATGCTAAAACATTGACAGCCAATCAGAATCCACCCAGCTGTACAGAGCTTGAGTATTTAAAGTGGACGACAATATAACTGCAGCAAGTGCTTATAATAAACAAAACATTATCGTCTATTGGTGTGAATGCTAGATAATTATCGTTATGGTCATTGTTCTCGGTGTGAACAGGCCTTTGTAGTCAATGAAGAATGGAGTGACTAAATCTTGAGATAACTGAGGAAAGACCCACTCAAACCAAGAATGAAAGCGATACCAACACACGATAATGCTCTGTTTATTACAAGCACAGGCTGCAATTTAAATGCTTAAGCCCCTTAAAGTCAGATTTTGATTGGCTTTCTGCATTCTGAAAGCGATTCCCACCATATTGTTTCTCTGTTGATATCATTATAGCGGTGGAGTGGGTTTCCTTGTTTCCTTTGTAAAAATGTATAATTGTAGTTTTTGTCCATGGTGTGAACAGACCTTAAGGGACCATTTATGTGCAGACATACAGGGGTGGAGTCCCAAAAATCCATTTTCTATTTTGGCATATCGTAAATAATTCAGCCATTTATGTACATCATTTTGAATACACACCAAAAGACGTGTTATTGACATTTATCCACACTTTAAATGGTTCTCCAAGAGGTCAAAAAACGATTTCATACCAATGAGATGAAAACGTCCCACTCAGTGTTGAATGTTTAACGAGCATTTCTTAATGATGAATTACCCTCCACCATAGAAAAGACATGAAAAACGGCCTGATACAGCCTCAGATTGTCTACATGACTACAAATGCTAGCAAAGTTAGACTGAATTTACTGATTAAAATGTTATTCACTATTTTCACTTAATATGCACTATTTCTGTATTTCTGCTATTGTATGTTTTAATACGCATATCTGTCAAATGTTTCCCTAAATGGACAGTTTATAGAGCCGTGTGCTTTTGTGCTGCCTGTCATCTAGCTATGAAACCCTCCGCCAGTTTATATGATTATGTTTCAAGATCTATTCAGTGTCTAGGGAATGAAGAGACAGTTTTGATACAGGTTAGAGGACCAGGATTTAAGGTTCAGATGCCAAGCAACATTTTATCCCAAAACCAATCCCACATTATTCCCGTTAGACCCTCGTCAGCGCTTAGTCGTCATTACTGGACCTCACAGAACACAAAAGACTTCAGTTTTACAGCAGGAAACATTTACAGAGAGGTTTCATTCTTAGGTTCACCGAGAAAAAATGAGGCAGAATAATGTTTCAGAAAGAAAAGAAAAAAAAAGAACAATTTCTGTGGTGCATTCTGGGAGATTTGTGTCTCTGAAACTAAATACTGTGGAATAGTGATGTGATAAGTATTGATAGAGGGGGAACAGCAAGTCTAAAATTATTTGGGGATAAAATGTTGCTTGAAGAGTTCAGGATTTCAGGATAAGGGGTGAGAAGTGGGTCATTTAGGGGCACCGAACCTGCGGCTTTTATTTGCCCCAACCCACCCATCAAAAAAGACACGAATTTACATAAGAGTGCTTAGCCGTGTCTGCTGAAAAACACACCACCAGTTCACTTTCTTACATTCTTCCGCTTTTCATCTCTCTGTCACTTTCTAAACCATGTTCATGGCGTCTTCGGTGAGGAAGGAGTGAATGTACGCAAAAGAAGGCCGTAGTTTACAGTCTCTGTTCCAGCAGCTAAGCATCAGCTCATACAAACCCTGTGGGCACACAGCCGGGCGAGACAGGTACACCTGATCAAGAGAGAGAGTGAGTGAGACTGTGTCCATGTTTTTCTTATGAGGGTTAATAAGTGTCAGCAAACACGCATACCTGTCTGCCCTGGTCTCTGAAAAACTCCCCTGCGTTATCAATGACCTGTTCATCGGTCATGTGACTGTACGGCTGCTCCTGACACACACTCAGCATCTCCCATAGCGTCACGCCGAATGCCCACACGTCACTCGCTGTAGTGAACTTCCCCTGCACACACAACACCAGTATTATGTACATTGTGAGCTAATAAATCTGTATATGCATATGGCATGTTGTTTATGTGACTTTTTTTTATATCCAGTGGGGTCCAAAAAGAAAGAAACATGATCAAATTATATTTACGATTTGTGACACTATGCATGTGAGCTGCTTTGTTCAGATAAAAATGTTTCAAAGTTTTTTATAATAAATGTAAAAGCTACTTAATAAATATAAATTAAGTAATTAAATTCAATTATAGTAATGCAGAAAAAAATTAAGCATTTTCACTAGTGGTCGTAAACTATTTTAACCCATATATTATATGTATATTAATAAATAAAAAATTCAGTGTTGTAATATATTTATTTACTAAAAGGTAATAAATATTAAGTCTGTAAATAAACAATGAATAAATATAAATTAATTAACTAATTAAATAGGCTTCCCCCTTTTAACCATAATTAAGATATATTCACTAGTTGTCAGATTTTTGGAATTAATAAATAGAAAATACACAAAAATGTTATAATATAATATTATATATATTTATAAGATAATAAGTTATAATAAACAAAAATAACGTAATTATATACATCATTATATTATAGCATAAAAATAAAACTATATACATATTTATTATTCATTAATAAATAAAAAAGTTTTTAAAAGTTAAATTATAATATTTACTTATTATAAGATAAAAAAAAAGTCTGATAAAAAATACTAATGAATAAATATAAATTAAGGAAATGTATCTTCATTATAAAATGCAGAAAAATATGAAGGTTTTTCCACTCGTTGTTGCAGACTTTTTGGACCCCATTATATACGGTTTCTCTTCTTATTAAAGTTATACTAAATTTTATTTAATGTATTTCTTTATTATAAGATATCAAATATTAAGTCTGACAATAGATATTATATACATGCATAAATAATTTGTTTCTGAATTTCTTTGGATCTCGGCATGATGTCTAGCTTTTGAGGATCTTTTGGTCTACTTCACTTTGTCAGGCAGGTCCTATTTAAGAGATTTCTTGATTGCGAACAGGTGTTTGTTTGTTTATTTATTTATTTATATAGCACAGTTTAATGCAACACCAGGTTGCCCAAAGTGCTTCACAATATCACAATAAAATTACATAAAAACAAGCATAGTCTCAAACAACAACACAAATTACATAACAACATGGACACAATTTAAAATAACTAAACCTGCATCACAACAACTCCTCATTAGTCTTTAAAAGATGTGCTTTTAACACAGCTTTGAAAACTGGTAGTGAATTAACGGATCTCAACGGTACGGTATTGACAAATACCCAGGGGCTAAATTGTGAAGGGCCATAAAAACGAAAATAAGAATCCTATAAATTATTTTAAGCCATACCGGCAGCCAATTTAGTGACGCAAGTAATGGATGTTCAGTTGTAGGTGTGGCAGTAATCAGGCCTGGGTGTGGCTAGAGAAATTGAACTCAGGTGTGATAAACCACAGTTTTAACAAGGGGGCAAACACTTCTTCACACAGGGCCATGTAGTTTTGGATTTTGTTTTCCCTTAATAATAAAAACCTTCATTTAAAAACGACATTGACTAATATTTAAATTTGTTTGATGATCTGAACATTAAAGTGTGACAAACATGCAAAAAAAATAAGAAATCAGGAAGGGGGCCAACACTTTTTCACACCACTATATGTATACACATGTGTATATATATATATATATATATACACATATATATATATATATATATATATATATATATATATATGTATGTATACAGGGATTGAAATTAACTTTTTTTACTCACCAGCCAATTTGGCTACTAAATTTTTAAGTTACCGGCCATTCATAACTTCTACCAGCCAAAAAA
>NW_015505608.1:81785-127880 GCF_001515645.1 Sinocyclocheilus grahami | reverse complement strand
TGGCAGCAAGTCACTGTTAAGTGAGTCATTGCGAATGAACCGAATCATTTAAACGGTTGATTTTTCTCAGACGCGCAAAACAGCGCTGTGTTTGGAATGTTTTCTGTTGGCGAAATAATGCAAAAACAGCCAATATGCTGTCTAAAACGTAAGTCTCTTTATATTAACTTATTGTTTATTGAACTGTTGTATAAAATCAATCAATCACATTTGTAACCCTGCTGATTTATTTATTTTTAAACGGCACTCTGCGTGTGATATTAACTATATGAATTGATATAAATATATACATTTTCCAACCCCCTTGTCTTGAATTATGTGATCATTCGTAATGCATGTTAACAGACTGAATCATGCAATGAAAGAATGCACTCTAAATGCGCACAGCACAAAGTTAGTCTAACCAGACTACATCACGTCGCGTATGCGTGCACTTTGTAACTTAGGTGTGTTTTGTTTGGTTTTTGCAATATACTCGATAATGTCATGATGTCTCGCGAGTTCAGTATTTGCGCTAAACCTGCGCAGATTTGGCTTGCATGAACTTCCCAAAGAAATTAATGAGTGAACATAACTTACGAAAGTAACCCGCCAAATTGGCTAGTGATTTGACAACGTTACCCACCACAGCTGATTTTTACCCGCATTTGGCGGGTTGGCGGGTGTTAATTTCAAACCCTATCATATAAAAATTAATAATAGAAACACAGATGAGTCAAGCTAATCAATAAAAAAAAGTTTGTCACTAATATTCCTGTGTATTTTCATTTATTAGAGCAAACATATAGTTCTCACCATGAGGATGCACTCCCATGCCATCCAGCGAATAGGCAGCACAGCTCGTCCCTGTATCCTGTAGTAATCGCCAGCATAGAGGTTCCTGCTCATGCCAAAATCAGCTATCTTTATCTGGCGCTCTCCGCCGCGGTCCTCCCCCTCACCCCTCTCTCCACCCACCAAGCAGTTCCGTGTGGCCAGGTCTCGGTGCACAAAGTTCAGAGACGACAAGAACTTCATTCCTGATGCAATCTGACTCGCCATGGAGATCAAAGCTGGGTAGCTGAGACAGAGAAAGACATTTAACCTTTTACATAATATAATTACTTTATGCTGTCATTGTACTGCTCTGTGTGTTTGTGTACCTGATGGTTGGTGTATTATGTGAAGGGCCGGTCTTGTCCAGCAACACTCTATGAGAGAGGTACTGATTGAGGTCGCCGCTCTCCATGTACTCTGTGACCATACACAATGGGTCGCTGCTTACACACACACCCAGCAGGCGGATTATGTTCGGATCCTTCAGGCGAGATAAAATCTTCACCTCCTTCAGAAAATCATTCCTGTTGAAAGAAAAGCATGAAAAGAATGAGAGAGTAACAAGAGAAGGGGAAAGAACAGAACATTAAAGGGAAAGTTCACCCAAAAATTAAATTTTTTTCCTTATGTTGAACACAAAAGACAATATTTTGAAGAATTCTGAAGAACCAAACAGTTGGTGGCCCCACTGACTTCCACAGTAGGGAATGAAATACTATAGAAGTCAATGGGACCATCAACTGTTCGATTTCCAGCATTCTTTTCAAAATATCTTATTTTATGTTTAACATAAGAAACTCATACAGGTTTGGAACGACATGAGGGTAAAATTATGACAATTTTCATTTTTGGGTGAACTATCCCTTTAGGATATGAAGTGTATGAAGAATTTGTGTTTACTACAGTTTTATAAAATACACAACAGGTATTGTTTTACAGGTGACAAACTTTTCCAACCAAATCTTAAAATTCTTTACAAAACATATGCAACAATAAGGTAATACACCCTCGTACGTCCCTCTACACCCAAAGTGTACTAATATATCAGGGTTTTTTTATTTACACAAATTAACTTTTTAATTGCTCAAATGGCAGTTCATTGAGGCATTCAAAATTGCATTAAAAATATTTTTAAAAAAGTAATAATTAAAAATAAAAACGAAAAGAATACCAATTAATAAATGATTCTTCTTTTCATTCATTCATTCATATCAAATCAAAGTTAAGTAACATTTTTTTGTCATGTTAAAACATGACTTGCATTGTTAAGGTCAGATGGAGTAACATTTCAATGACATAATATTTATAAAACTATAATAATAATATATTTTTTCAATAATAATTCAGTTACCTGGCATTTTTAGAGGCATCTGGCCTTAAAATCTTCACAGCCACCAGCAGAGGGCGCCCTTTCCTGACATTAAATGGGAACTCAAGGTTTGCGAGGTCCTGAGGGTTTTCAATCTCACACAGATGAACCTATAAGGAAACATACAATAAATAGCTTGTTATACAGGAAAGAATATTATTTACAAAGACTGATTTTGGCCACAAATTAAGGTTTTTGGAATAAACATTTCCTTAAAGCAAATAAAGGTGTTTTTATTTGTAATTTGTAATATTTATGTAATACTAAATTATACCTCTCCAAATTGTCCTTCTCCCAGTTTTTCTTTGAATAGAAGTCGTTCCCGTGGCAACTCGGGCAGTGGTGGACAATCAGTGGGCGTGGCTGAGAGGGCGGGGATTGCATATGTATTGTTACCACTAACGCCTTGCAGACTGATGATGTCAGCTTCTGCATAATGAGGAACGCTTCCCCCAGCTCCGGAAGCTTCTCCATAATGAGCTGCTGACAGGCCAGGGGGCGGAGCTCCGGGGTAAGGAGGCGGTCCCTCCTGAATTGGTAGGCCTTTATCAACCATATCAATAGCACATGCTGAGAGGAAAAAAACGGTACAGAAGAAAAACTTAGAATAGAGAGCTATTCAGCCTTATGACATAATACTAATGAGTAATTATGAACCACACACATGCACTTAAACACTCACATACACTGGAGAGGACACATTATGTACACGCATACTGTGAAAACACTAACATACTCCTGTGGGCTCATATGGTACCTCATCCCTGACAAAATGATAAACTACCATTTTGTTTTTTTTTTGGCCCTGTAGACTTTGAAAACAAACTCTTACTTTTGCTCTCACTAATTTGTCCACTGACAATATGAAACGGTGGACATACTACTGTTTAAAAGTTTGGGGTCAGTAAGATTTTCTTTTGAAAGAAATTACTTCTGGTTCAGCAAGCACAAACATTTGATCGAAAGTGTGGAAAAAAATCTGTCAAATAAACGCTGTTCTTTAGAATATCCTGTTCATCAAACAATCTGGTTGCCACATGTATATTAAAAGGACAGTTCACTCAAAAATGAAAATTTGCTCTTAATTTACTCAGGCCATCCAAGATAGGTAACTTTTTTCTAGTAAATCTTCTTTACTGTTCTACTGAATAAAAAAAAAAATGGATGGCCTAAGGGTGAGTACATTTCAAATGTATTTTTTGGGTGAACAATCTATTTAAGCAGCACAACTGTTTCAGTGTTGTTAATAAAATTGCAGCTTGAGAACCAAATCAGCATATTAGAATGATTTTAGCTTTGCCATGACAGTTAAAATGTAGTTATTTTAGACTGTAATAATGTTGCATAATATTTCAGTTTTTACTGTATTTTTTATCAAATAACTGTAGCCTCGATGAGCATTAGAGAAGTTAAATTATGGATTGTGTTTAATACCATTTTGTGGTGGAAATGATTCAACCCATTTAAAAAGTCAACAATATCTAATTAGGCTTAATATTTTCCCAATTTTTTTATCATAAAAGATAATTTAATACAGTTTTAGAAATTAGACAAATTTGTTTGTCATTTTGTTTTCTTCACACATCACCTTAAGCATTCCACTGACTCTGCCTCCTTGGTAAACAAGTACATTAAATCTTAATAAATGTTATTATTTGCAAAAATGTTTTTGAAAAGTTGAGGATTTTTTTTAACTGAATAATTAATGTTTATTTCATTCTGTTAGATCATCTTAGTTTTAAACATGCTGATTCATACTCTTGTGGTGGATTTTCATATTCCAGTATTGAAAGTTTACGTCTGGAACAAGATTAAACCCCTACAAGCTTCCAAGACAATTTTAAATGTGTCTTTCAAATAACAAAAGATACCATTTTAAATCTTTTAGTTTTAATAAAAATCAACCCCAGAGACATGAAAGTCCCAGAAACACTTAAAAACACCCTTTCATGAATGTTTAATGTCCTCTGTGCTGTTCTGGGGCCATTATATCACTCTAACCGTTACCTTTAGGACTTCAGGGGACTTTAACTGCGCCCTGGGGAGGACACCACCCCTTGCCCCTTTATTAGGGCAAAATGAACCCCCTCTCTCTTACCCTGGGACAGGTTTTGGGGCTTTTCTTGCTGGCTGTGGCAGTTTGTCAGCCTGTTGGGGCCATGTGTCAGGTCAGACAGGAGGAGATGATATGCTGGGTTGTTTAACAGCAGTGCTAGGAGGACACACACAAATCCCACGGACACACGAGTCCACGAAGGGCACGACAGTATGAGCGGTCACCACACGACAAAAAACGTCACAAAATGGCACAACCACAACCAAACCACAGCACAACACAACACAACACAACACGAGACGACAACAACAAAACACAAACAACAGGGCCGTTAAGGGGTGACAGAGCAAACCAGTTACATGTGAGATGCACAAACACAGCAGGCAGTGTTATCACTGATAATGACGCAGGCTGTTAATAATCTTTTCATTGGTCAGTCCATTATGGGACATTCGTTTATGTTAATTAATGTACGAAAAGAATCATACAATGATTAAAAAAATGAAGTATCATGAAAGCAACTATGAAAGGAAAAACAGGAACATTTGAGTATAAGTGGGGTTTGAGTGAAATAAAATCTCCCTCCTTCCTCTCTCTGTCAGATAGGACAGTGGCTCTTTGTGTTTGGGTTGTGGATTGTCCTAAAGTACTTTTTCTGATGTCGTTTTGGCAGTGCTGCTCACTCTCCGTGGTGACCCGGGTTCCTGTGCGCTTACTGAGTGAGGTATGTGAATGCTGAGTGTGCGTGTGTGTCACCTGTGCTGTCACGTTGCTCTCGGGGCCGCAGTACAGTGCTGGGCTCCTGGTATTCTCCCTCGCGGTCCCGGTCGTCAGGGAAGGTGTGTATGCGCTGGTAGCGGCTGGAGTATGTGTGGGTGTTAGTGTTATTGATCACCACGTTGTCCGATGGAACTGAAAGATGAACCCGCAGCTCGTCACTGGAGAGGCTGCCTTGGGCCTGGATATAGGGAGACAAAATTAAAGAGCCATGAAATCAAATTTGGAGTTTTGTGGCATTTCGTCCATGCCTGTTAGCCATCTGTATGCTAGTATACTCCTAAAATGCTATAACAGATAAATGCAAATAAAATGCAGTTTTCTATTCTGAGAAAACGAATCAAACAGATAAACTACAAAAATATTTTGTTTTCATACAACAGTCTAAAAACAGGCCTGGCCGATATTGGTCATTTTCAAAACCGATTTGCCTATAAAATAATTTAAATGCAACAATTTTGTCAGAGCCCTTGTTATTCTTAATTTTGATACTCATTTTAATTTTTACACCAGACATATAATATCGGTTCAAAATATAGGTTACCGGTCTACTTGATCTGTAATAATCGGCATCGTCCCTAAAAAACACATATCGGTCAACCCCTAAACACAGTAGTGGCATTCCTGAATTAATCAGGATGAACCTTAATGTTTTTGAATTAATATGCTGACTGAATAATTGAATGACTCATTTATAAAGATTTTACTTGATTTGGTGATAAATTAATCAGTGTTTTTGAATAAATCACCTCAGTGAATGATTCAATGACTTACTAATAAAGACAAATCACTAATTTTATTTCTACATGAATCAGTGCTTTTGAACGAATCAGTAGAACAAATGAGTTAATGACTCACTCACAAAGACATTGATACAAACACTGAAAAGTCCCAGTGCTATTAAACTGTATAAAAACACAGTAAGGAAAAACACCTTGCCAAGTAGTTTCTTCCAGTACTGCCTCCAAAGTATGACAGCTATGACAGCCAATAGGAGCAGGATAATTCCAACCAGGCAGCCAATCAGGATGGCCGTGTTGCTGCTGTCATCTTTGGCCATAGGTAAGCCCGCCCTCAGAGTGACAGCAGGAAACTCTGTTAAAACCAAACACAACAGTTTTATGATTAAGTGTGCATGTTAGTGTAATGCTAGTCTGACATTACAAATGATTACAAACACTATAAATGAGGCATTTAAAGACCTACAGAGTGTTTAGAGAGTAAATCCAAAGCTTATCGGTCCATTTAAGCCACCTTCTTATCTTAGTTCTGGGTGAGGCAGTAATAAGTAAATGCCTTCATGGTCACTGACACACTTTGTGTGATTTGACTTGCTTTCTTAGCTTTCTTATACACTGTGTGTGTGCGTGTTCTTATGTTGGTAAGTCCAACATACGTAAGTCCTCAAAAACTCCCCAATTGTTTTTGGGGACTGTAATAAGCTTTGAAGGGAGTAAATGAGCTGTGAGAGTGGGCACAGTCCTAAAGTTGAGGGAACTGAAGTTAAATCAAAGAGGGACAAGAGCAAGGACAGCTGGAGCAATTCCACAAAGATCCTTTATGAGTTTGGCTATATGAAACACTCAAAACAATAGAGCATTCAAGGGGGGAAAAAACATCCGAATCATGCAAAAAAACATTCTCTCCAGGCTTCAAGATTGAAACGCATGCACACACACAACAACCAACCACATATTCAGGGGATTTTATTAGGGCAGGGTTTTCAATTGTAAAGAATTTTAGAGGGGAGCATCATAAAAGGCCTCTGTACTGGTAAACATGCCATAAAAATCTAAGATGTAAGAACAAGTATTGAAGACGGTACTCTTTTCTTCCCCTTGTCCTTCTCTCTTTCTCACCTGTTGGTATGCTGCTGGGCAGCAGTGAAGTAATGGTCATGAGGAGGTCTGGAAAATGAGGGTGTACAAGTCAGCAGAGGGAGAATTAGAGAGATAGGGGTGAATGACATGGGAGTGCTGAAAGATGAGGGAGGGCAGACTGTGAGGATGGGATGAAGCTAGGCCTTTTCAGTTTGTAAGGATGCATTTTCTCAAAAATTCTCCAAATAAACCACATAAATAGGGTTGGAAATCAAGAAATGGTTCCATCAGAAAAAATGAAACAAGTAAAATTTTATTTATTGATTTTTACATATTTAGTATCATTGGTTCAGATTTTTTAAAATAAAGAGTATTGTTGTAATTAAGGGTAGTTTTATAAGTAGGCTTTTATTATGATTCATATATATTTCCACACAATATATTATATATTACATATATTAAAATAAGTAGTTTTGTTTTTGGCTTGTACATAGCAAAATACATTCCACAAAAACAATACAACTTCACACACACACATACATATATAATACGTGTGTGCTTATATGTAAAGCGGTATCGTACTTTTACTAAGTATTCTAAAACAATTATCGGAATGGGCAACATCCAAAAATACTAAAAGTATCATAAAAAGAAACATTACGGATCCAAAATCATTAAAATCTTTGCGATTCCATTCCAATACCATAACAATCAGCATTAATGCAACAATGGCAGGGCAGTGCATTGCATACACACTATGTGGAGGGGTTGTCATGCGTCCAACTCACCGGTGGGGCTGCTGGTTCCGTTTGCGGGGCTGGGGGTTGGAGGAGAAGTAGCATTGAGAGGACGAGTGCTGGAGGAAGGCAGAGGAGGAAGGATGGATCCATCCTCAGATGGCACTGGAGACAAGACAGAGAAAAGATAACGGGAGAAAAGAAGGAATTAGATAAGCAGGCTTTATCTCGGATACAGCATGAATATTGATCATTTTGGCTCTTTGCCTTATCTACAGACCCATCAAATACCGGTCTCAAAGTGAATGCGACACAAAGCCTCACTTTTTCTCCAAATTACTGTTGTTAGCTGTAAGTATCCATGCAAGCCACATTGATTTGCTCATATTTTGGTTGATATTGACCAACCAATCAGAACCCAAAGTCACACACTGGATGGGGTGTAAGGATGAGCGCAAAACATTCAGAGAGAAGTAGAGATCGACCGATATATTGATATTTAAGCATTTTACCATAATCGGATATTGGTTTTGTAATATCGGATTCACCGATAAACACCGCTATCTTGTGGGCGTTTTGAGAATTGCGTGCAGGATCGCCATTGCAGCGCGTCTGAGGGGAGACGAGACAACAACAACGGCGTGCAGGTACTTGATATAGTTGCTATAGTTAGTAAACTTTATTTAACATAGCCATTTATGCACAAATTAGATGCATTATATAAATGTATGTAGTTTATGCAGCTTGGCTCTAAGAAATAGAGACCAACTCACGGAGTCACGTAAAATAATCTGTCAATTTTCACTAATAAACATCTAAATAAATACAACTCTATGGAAATTAATTATTTATTATCGCCGCGAGCGATTGCAGTTTGCAACTGCATAGATAAACCGTGCTGTCAGCAGGAATTTCATAATCTAGAAGGACAAAAACATTATTAATAATTCTGATATAACATTCCAGTTGAGAAATGCAATAACATACGATGTTTTGTTTGTTATATTCCAATATTCCAGAGAATATTATTCAGTGAATTAACATTATCCAGTGAATTATTCTTGACTCTGTAGCTATTAAACAGCTTATAAACCTACTAAAACTGTAGTTTAAAATGAAGTTGATATGACTCCTGTCCTTTATTTATTTTCTCCAGACATTCTACATTTATTTTGCTTATTGTTAATATTAGTGTTGTTGCTGTTGATGCTTTTTATAAATAAAATGTTTTTATTGTTGTAAAATAAAGATTAAATTTAACATGAAAGACTGCTAATTTTCAACACTTAAAAAAAAAAAAGATGACTGAAAAGAGGAAAAACCAAAGTGAAGTATGTTCTTACTTCACTCAGTCATTTATTTACTTTATAACAGTAAATAAATACCGGTTCTGCATATCGGTTATCAGGCACATAATCATGCAAATAATTGGTATCGGTTATAAAAAAAAAATCAATATCGGTCGATCACTAGAGAGAAGTCAAGATTTTCTTTGGAATGATGTGGGAATATTTGCTTTGTGGCAAAGGATCATATTATTCATTCCTTTCCTTCAAGAAAAGACATCTTTAACCAGTCTAAGCTGTTTTTGTTGGCCTCAGCTGGATTTGGGGCACTCTTCAACTGGTAAGGCTGGAAGACCAGCTTGCCAACTAGCATGCATACACCAGCTTGACAACACTGGGAAACCAACTAAACCATTTCAGACCACAACATCAGGCTGGTTTAAGATGACTTAGCAGGGTTTTTACACAACTCTCTAATAAAAACTCAACCATCAAACTGCATAACAGGAAAAAATCCTACAGAGCTGAGCAAAGCACTCTTTCTTCTCACTTTGTTCTCAAATCAAACAGCTATGTAATAAGTCTGATACATAATAAATTGCTACTATATACTTGAAAGTGGCTGCAGAAGTTTAATGCTAATGAGCCAGAGTACTTTGCTGTGAAAGGTCAGGTGTGTGGGTGTTCATACTCGAGTAGAAGCTTATCTCGCTGATGAGGAGCCAGCGGTCACTGAAAGAAAAACGGCAGCGGAGAATTTGCGCCGGTCGTCCTCCGAGTGGCAGTGAGATGGTGCGGGACGAAGGGTCATGTAGGTCAGACAGCGGCACTTGAAGACTGAGCGCAGGTTCCGCCCACGGGCTCAACAGACTGGCCTTAAACTCACACACCACTTCATTGAACACCCGCACATGCTGAGTGTGTCTGTGATTACTGTGCACCTGAAACACAGACATTAAAAAAAAAAAAACTGCAATCAGACACATCAAGACTGCAGGGAACAAAAATAATGAGCAGTGGAAACAATGGAGAAATAAACAGAAGTTATTACTACACAAATGAAGAAAAGAAAAGGAAACAGGGAGCGAATGAGAGGTGGAGGGCAAGCACATATATAATGTGACAGGTTAGACATTAATGGTGTTGTTAGGTCAACGTGTAACTGCACACATGTGTGCAAACGCTTACTGATACATAAAACAAAAACTGCTACAACAGTGCTGGAGGTTAATGCATAGCCAAAGCTATCATGGTGACACCTCATAAGTATCTCTCTCACACACATATACGCCTTGGTGGGCTGCCCTGTAAAAATTATTTTGTAAACAAAAAGATTGTTCGAGTATGTTCTACAAGAAAATACCATTTTCAGTCTTTCTACTTAAAAATCTATTATTTGTGAAATTTTATAGCACTTTCTGATTGAGAACCGTTTTAAAGTAAATCCAACAATGATTTATTCTCAGTGTGTGGCAAACTTTGCACTGGAGTTCCTGAAGCAATGGGGGGTTGATTTGTAGAGGAAAAGTGCCGGTGAGGCTGGCGGTATTCCGAAATGGCAGGAATACAGCTGGAAATACTTTAAAAACAAGGGTCTGGGAAAGTGAGCACAGGGAGGTGACATAAATCATCTCGCAAAGGCACGTGAACAAGCGCTTGTTGTTATGGTAAATGTTTTAATTTTAATTTCTTAGAATCTTTTGGGAATCTGCAGCAAGACTTGCAGGAAGCAAGTATTAAAAGGAAGTGTTCAAAACAGTGGGAAGCTGCAGGAAAAACAGGGCGACATGGGAGGATGATGGCGTTTGTGAATTGTGTTATGCCAGAGAGAAATGAATGAAGAGAATGCTCTCTCGAGACCGGAAAAAGCCAGAAGTGGTACAAACAAATTTGCATTCCTAGTCAGAAAGACCCTTAAAAATGACAATGCACTCACACAAACACACATATATGCAAATAACAAACTAAAGAAATAATTATGGCGCCACAAATTGGATGCAAAACACTCGGATGCCTCTCAGAATCACACACACGGCCAAAAATGCAAAGCCACAGGCAGAAAGACGAACAAAAACAAATCAAATGTTCATTAAAGGGTTGAAGGATAATGACAGACTCCTGAGGGCAGATTTACTGAGGCAGAGCTTTATTACTGCCCTACTAACTGACTGAGATGAATTCTGCGATAGTGCTTTCCGTCTGGCATAGTGGAAAATTGAAGATGAACAGCAGATCATTTACTCACCCTCATGTCGTTCCAAACCTGTATGACTTTAGCTTTTTTTCATCTGCAGAACACAAAAGAACATATTTCGAAAATATATTTTTTATGTTAATGGAATTCAATGTTATTTTGGACCCCAATGACTTTCATTATTGTATGGACAAAACCTGTTATTTTGTGTTCCGCAGAAGAAAGAGATGAAGATGAGTAAATGACAGAATGTTCAGTTTTTGGGTGAACTATCCCTTAATGTCACTCTCTCGTGAACGCACGTACGTCAGTTAGCGAAAGCTAGAGATTAAGTTTTATAAAGTTTTAAATATGGATATTTTTCTTACACAAACACAATGCTTCAACTTCACAAGGTCTTTATGAACCCCCCAGAGCCGCGTGGAGTACTTTTTATGATGGATGGCTGCACTTTTTTGGGCTTCAAAGCTTGGAAGAGCCAGGATATTTTTAAGATAACTCCGACTGTATTCATCTCAAAGAAGAAAGGCATATACACCTAGGATGGCTTGAGGGTGAGTAAATAATGGGGCAATTTTTATTTGTGGGTGAACTATCCCTTTAAGTGTCCAAACATATTTTGGGCTGCTTGTACACATACTGACCTGCATGGTGTGAAAGACCCGTGTTTTCTCGAAGTGAAACTCAATGTCAACAGTGGGCTGGCCCAAGGTTTCTCGATTCCAGCCGACGTAATCATATCCTGGCCACACTCTCAGCTCTTTACTCTCCATGAAATCATTCCCACCTAAAACACCATCACACAACTGGCCCAATCCTCCGAACATCACCCTACGGAGAAGAGAGAGACATAAGTCATTAGGCATGTGCACACACATA
Organism: Sinocyclocheilus grahami; assembly: GCF_001515645.1. Classification (NCBI taxonomy): domain Eukaryota; kingdom Metazoa; phylum Chordata; class Actinopteri; order Cypriniformes; family Cyprinidae; genus Sinocyclocheilus; species Sinocyclocheilus grahami. The sequence goes on along the minus strand of NW_015505608.1, from coordinate 115,946 downwards.
CACACAGATGCATGTACTCACATACATGTTGGAATTTCCCATGCATACCCACATCTGGCTAGTGTCAAACATTAACTTAGCTATTGCAAACAGTTCTGCTCCATTAAAACACATTTGGGAATGTTTCTACACAATATTCGTCAACCCCACCTGACATATACACATACATACATGAGAAAGGGCTCTGGACTTTAACATACATCACAGAAAATTAAGCCTGACAGGAGCAGGTGAGATTTGAAAAGTTTACCTCAGCAAGTTCTCAACTGCTTGTTTCTGACACACAGCATGAACCTATGGCTGTGATCCAAGAAATGGTTGGTTTTTTGTCTGGTATTTTTTTTTTTTTATATTTCAAATCAAGTGTTTTGTTCCATCATTGGTTCTAGAATGTGCATTCTTCTACAGTTCTAAAAGACTTTGCAAGTATGATTCCAAATGTACTCTGAGCCAGTTCTTTTTAGCAAATCAAAAACATACAAACGAATGACTCTTATGAGTCAATTAAGTGAATCAAACACATCCAGCTTATGACCTATTTGATTTGAGAAAGTTGATGATTAAAAATTATATTTGATGGTTTTAATGTGATTTTAGTTACTAACTTCATAGCACACATGTACAATTTTCATGCAGATATGAAACACTTGCAGGAAGTATGAAATTACATTCTTAAAAATATGAGAAGAAACAAAGTTGAGTGTGTGTGTGTACATTACCCTGCCTCTTTACTGCCATCATAGATGGAGTCATTAAGGTAGACAGGAGTGTCTGACAGGTCCATCACATGACCCACAGGAGCGGTGTACGCCTTTAGTCCGTCTAACAGAGAAGCAGCACATCACTCAAAGGTAAACATCATTCCATTGCAAAATGTGCCTGGTGTGAATGTAATGGTGTGTGTGACCAGGATGATGGATTACTTGTCGCGTGTTGGACTCACCCTTCCAAACACAACCATAGAGTTCAACTCTTAGACACACGCTCATCACGCGGTCCGCCAGCGGGTAGAAGCGCACCATGCGCGCTATGATGGGCGGACCCAGGTCCTTCAGGACCACATCATATGTGTTCTCGTTCCCTGACACCACCTGAGTCAAAAACAACACAGAATAACTGTAAAATATCTAAGATCCAAATTCTGCTAACAAAACTTGATTATTAAGGTTCAATGGGGGGGGGTTACACACCTCCTGTCCCCAGCGGTCCTTCCACGTTATCCAGTGTCGTCCATCACGAGAGTAACGCAGCCGGTAACTGCGTGCAAACTCCCGCCCGAGTCCGTCTGCATGGCGACCCTGTGTGCCCACCAGAGACAGGAAATGAAGCTTGCGCAGATCCACCTGCAGGTACTCCGAGCCGCTGGGAAACACTGGACCAGCTGGACACCACGCCCCGTCCCCCTCTCCAGTACTCAACCTAGGACAGGACACAAACATAAGCATTATGTACATGCTCAACTACATATACACAATTACAATGGTACAATTAATTATCCTGAAAATAACACCACAATGCAAAAATTATCAAACAAATCTCATATAAAAAAAAAACTAAGCAAAACACCACAAAACAAAAACACAACAACACAAAGAACAAAATGCAACACAACAAAACCTAAACAAGCAAAACAAAAACAAAAACAATTCAAAAAGCAAAATATAAAATAAATTAAAAAAAACACCACACAAGCAAAATACAACACAACACAACACAAAACAAACCAAAACAAACAAAGAACAAAACACCACACACAAAAAAAACACAAAACAAAAACACTACAACACAAAACAAAGTAAAATACAACAACACACAACAAACCATAACACACAACAAACCATAACAAACAAACAAGCAAAAGAAACAAACAAAAAATAAAATAAAATCAATTTGGAATTTCCTTGTACAAAAAAACAACCTACAGGCTAATGAGGTGATGTGTGAGAGGTGAGGTCTGTGTATAAACAACATTACCTGGTTACGCTTTCTCGCATGCCTCTAACACAAACACACAACCATCTGTATGACATTTAGGCCATTTCCTCTTTTAAACTTCCTAACACACTTCACTCACTAACACAAGTAACAGCCTGAGCTGTCGGCTGGCTCAGCATCAGTACTAAACGTTCCACACTCATAGAAGAAGAACAACACTGAATGTCTCTGCATTCAGCTACTGATATCACATAGGTGACGAGACACTGATGACAGACAGTGGAGACCACAAACACTCAAACGAAAAGAGAAATGCGCCTGAAATAAGATATTCCAGTGAGGTGAAGGTACTGTCACCTCACTGAGACCTCATTGTGACACAGCTGAGATCAGGAAACTGAGACCAGTCTGAGACATTTCAGATTCACCCTTGAATCTTCACCATGACCTCAGAGTCAAAGAGACACACGGGTCAGTCTCACAGACCCTTTCAAAATCAAAATGAGATTTAGTCCACTTTGACATGTTCTTCCTTGAATATACCATCACAGTTCAGTCAAGTAAAAAGATCAGTGATGGTCCAAATCCAATTTAAAAATTGCAAGTGCAACAAAACTACAAGCAAGGTTTGTTCCTGCAGAACATTCCACCTCTAACCAGTTAACAACGTTTGTTTCTCTGTAATATTGTTTATTCTTTGGTAATTTAATCGGTGTTGCTGCTTTTCCTTTGTGAAGAGTGTTGGCTTGTTTTTATACACCGAGTTCAGCAATTGTGTTCTTGAAGTAAAACTCCTATTCATTTTCTCTACAGGGGAACTGATGTTTAACATTAACTTATAAACCGTTAAAGACAGACCTACTGTAAAGTACATTGTTTGTTAATCGATGGGATTTGCTTTTATATATAGTAAAGGATAGTATGGATAGTAAAGCCTGAAATTCTTGACATTGTGGGGACCAGCCTGTGGTTTAGGGTTAGGGGATAGAAAATATTGTTTGGTCAGTATAAAAGTAATAGAAATCTATGGAAAGTCCCCACAATTCAGAGAAACCTAACGTGTGTGTGTGTGTGCATGTGTGTGTATAAACAATGTAAACTAAATATGCAAAATCAAAATTTTTACATCAATGTCTTTTGTGATGCCTCAATAAGACTGCCCCCCCCCTTAATAAAACAAATAAACACACATTCTTTTTACATTTGATATTTTCATACTTTTTTGCTTCAAGTCAAATTTGGAAATGTTGTGATTCACCTCATAGCAGGTTGGTTTTGTTCATAGCTTATAACTTTTTAAAGACTTTTTCGAAATCTCTGTAGGGAAAAATGAATGGTGAATTGTTACCATATACTTTTTATACCATTTTTGCACACAATGAATATTATACATTCATTATACAAAAGTCTTTGCACATTGTTTGAAGGACACCAATGTTCCAGATGTGGAATACATGTTCAACGGATTATCAAAATAGTCGTTAGTTGCAGCTCCTCTTCATTTGGTCTTTCTCTCACTGCATCTGTTGGTCTTCAGCATATTGTCACACAGCTGTTCTTCTGAGAGATCATGTGTGAGAACCCACCCTAACACACAAACATCACACACACCCCTAAAGCACTGTATCCCCACCATAAATCCCATCTTCAGCACCTCTCAGCACCCCATCATTCCTCTTAATCTCCGCCCTCTTTCTTCTTTATTTCCCTTCTCCGTTTAAGGCTATTTGCCCCTCTTCCTTGCTCCATTTTTCCTGTAATCTCCTCTCCTCTCCGTTCAAAATCCCCCTGCTGTCTTAAACAGAATGTGGACTAAATAACAACCACATGATCTGTGTGCTGCCAAAAAACAGAAAAGCCCCTCGCGCACACACATGCATCTATCTGTTTCAGGGAAGGTTAGTGATGCTAACCTCAAAGCTTATTAGTCAGTGTGGTTTTGTGTTTGTTGTGTGTGTGTTACGTCTGCTACCGTGTGTGTGGTATTGGCCTGTATTCAGCAGTATGTGAGTCTAGTCCAGACAGACAGTGCTGTAATGTCATTACCTAATGCTCTATATCAGGATACGCTCCATTACTGACATCTCATGTAACCTAATCACGTCCCCTCATGAGCCTCACAGAGCCCACGAATAAACAACCAACCACAAATCACAAACACAAAATCAGAGTGAGAATACTGTATTATGCACGCAACTAGAAAGCAATGTGTGAACTGAAAGCATGTGTCCATACTTACCTGCCGTGTTTGGCCTCGGTCGAGTCGGACCAGGCGCTGGATGCGGTGATATCAGAGTCGGGTATGGTGCCATCCTCCATTCCCAGAGCATAGCGACACTTAGCTGAGTGTTACAAAAGAAAACACTTTAGACAGGCTCTGACAACACACTCCAAGACTAACTTATGAAACACACACATAATTAAGAATCAGGATTGTGACAGAACTATAACTAAAACACTGTATTGTAAAGTCCAATTCTCGCTATTAACAAACCATTAACTATGACTTTTGCCTTAATAAACTCCTAATTTGCTGCTTATTAATAGTTAGTAAGGTAGCTGTTAGGTACAGGTAATATACAGCGAATTTGTTAATAATAGTCATGCTAGTAAACAACTAGTTAATAATGAGAATTGGTCCATATAGTAAAGTGTTACCGTAATTTGTTTGTTGCACTGAAATAAAGCTGAGAAAATAATATTAGATGAAAACTTAAAGTATGTTTAAATTAAACTACTAAAAATACTAAAACCAAAACTGAAATAATTACAACCAAATTAAAACTTAAAAATTATTAAAACTAAAATGAAAACTGAAAATAAAAGCCAATTCAAAATATTGATAAATACTATATTAATATATAAATAATACTACAATAACAGTGATTTACTGTTTACTGGTTATTGATTATTTATGGAGTTATTGATTTTAAAAAACGCTAAGGGCACCACTGGGGCAATGTTTTATCAGACTTGTCTGAATTCTTGGGATATTTTTGTCCTTAAAATATAGGTAAATAAAGTCCCACACATGGCACAATGTCAAACTCTCACAAAAATACCAATGCAACGTTGCATTGTTGGAATTGCTTCAGCAATGTCTTATAGATGTAGCGCAGTGAGCATGAGCAAGAGATGAAATGAGGACAGTAGAGAAACATTCTGGCACAAACACAGCGCTGAAATCATCCGCACGGTTCATATGTCAGTCCTGCCTGTGTGTCAGTCCAGAGGGTGTGCCTGTCAGTGTGAGCAGAAGCTGGGGGTGATGGGTGAGGTTTTGGGGGGGACGTACTCAGTTGCTGTAAAGTTAGTCATGCGATAAGAATGGGAAGGCTGGAAAACAAACCCTGCTGCCAGCGAGACCCACACACACACACACACACACACACACACACACACACACACACACACACACACACACACACACACACACACACACACACAGAGAGTCACACTGTGGACAGGTGCCCGTTTCATTACATCATCACTCTGCTGCCAATAAAATGCTTTCTCTCTTCCATACTCTCTCTTTCTCTCTCCATGACTCTTAATCTGTCTATCTCACACATCTCCAGCTAATACAGAGCAGATGAGAGCTGCGCTTTACAGTCATTCTGGATTATAAGCAGATGTCTTCTAGTTTCAACAATGAATGGTCTTGGTGATACGAATGCAGTCATTTTCTGCTCCTGATCTATTTGCACCTCCACGCTCATCTCTCTCTCCTTAGGAAACACATCTTCCTCACTAAATCAACTGTCGCACTTTCTAAATCTGGGGTTTCAAACCTCGGGGTGTGAAAGAGGGTGCGTTTGTGGAAAATGTTAGGAAGAAAAACTGAATTCAAGTTGGGGTCATTAAATTTAAACCAAAAGTAACAGTAAAGACATTTATTAATGTTATTAACAAATGCTGTTCTTTTGAAATTCTAAAAATTGAAATTCTTTCTATTCATCAAATAATCCTGAAAACAAAACATAGCATGGTTTCCAGAAAACTATTAAGCAGCAAAACTATTTCAAACATTGATAACAATAAGAAATGTAAAAAATAGGGCTGTCAGTCGATTAAAATGTTTAATCTAATTAATTACATGATGTTTCGATTAATTAATCTAATTAATCGCAAAATAAATGTGACTGTGAAAATACCCACAAAAGATTATTTAAAGCTATTTTTGTGTTAAATGAGAAAGTATATCAAGTAGACATTACAAATTGTAACTTTAGAAATAAATATTTTAATTGATTCAACATAAAATATATTACACAAACATTTAGGCTGCAACGGCCTAACATAAACTATGGAACATAAAAGAAGATAATTTGAGAAACATATCAGTAACCTCTATTTTTTGTTCATACAGTAAAAGTCATAAGTAACCAAAACAGCTTTGTACCAACAGTCTTCAAAATACCTTATTTCTTGTTCCACAAAAGAAAGGTTTAAAACGACATTAGGGTGAGTAAATGATGAGAGAATAAAATTTTTTGGGGGTGAACTATCCCTTTAAATGTTTTTATTTTTATTATTATTTATTTTTTTTTTTTAATGAAATGATACTCTAAATCTGCCAGCAGGTGGCGGTAAATGTCTTTGAGTCATTCATTCATTCATTCAACGGCTAATTCACTCAGGAATGAAGTAAATGGCTCTCTAATACTAGACAGCAATGCCCTACACCCTTAAAAGAACACACTTCAAAGGGCTCTGCCCTTCGAAGAGAGTAGGGCATAGGGATGCTCACTTCCGTTTGGAATTCGCCCTATGAATGGGCATTTGAATCATTGATTCACACGATTCGTTCAAAACGTGGATTCATTCAGAAACTAAACACCGCTGTGTCGCTCAGAGACGCACAACAATTCTGCTATGACTTTAAAGATAATATGTTCTATGCTAAATTGAGCAAAAACACATAATATTGTGTTTAAAATATAAAACAACATTAACTTCTTATTTACTGAACTGTTAAAATCACATTTAAGGGCGTGATAGATCGGAACAAAATCAGCACTCCTGTGATATTGCTCTTGATGCTAGTGTGATATCATGTGATATGTGATATACACAAATATGAGACAAAACTCATACAGGGGCATTTTTTGCACCAATAGCTTGAATTTTATGGCATAACTGCATTTATGAAGTTGTTGCCCTGCATCATATTTGTAAGATCTGTGGGCGGGGCCAGTGCGTTAACTGCGTTAAAATATTTTTTTATTGCGTTATTTTGTCATAACTAAGTTAACACTGACAGCCCTAGTAAAAAAGCAAATCAGCCAATTACCATGATTCTCTAAAGATCTTGTGACACTGAAGACTGGAGTAATGATGCTGAAAATTCAGTTTTGCATCTCAGAAATAAATTACATTTTAAAACATTAAACCAGAAAAGAGTTCATTTAGTTCATTTAATATTTCACAATATCACTGGTTTCACTGTATTTTCTGATAATAAAAAAGCCCTTGGTGTGCGTAAAAGACTTCTTTTGAAAATCTTACTAACCCCAATCTTTTGAATAGGAATGTATAAAATTTGAATTTTACATCTTTTCGGATTTATATAATTTGCTTTGGCTTCAATGCAAAGTCTTTATTTAATATGAAGCTTAAAATGTTTTACAAACAATATAAATGGCCATTTTACATGAAATTATACTGCTGCATTTATATTTTAGTATGGAGATCATCATTTCTGAGGGTCCTTAGTATTATAAAGTTTGAAAACCCCTGCACTAAGCAAATAAGTTACTTTTTGCACTTATTTTATTATTTTTTTGCTGAAATACTGTCTTATTCATTAGCCACCTGCAATCCAGCTTAACCAGGTGCTAAATGAGCAGAAATAGTGCTGCAATTATTTACATTTGGCACTAGCCTCTTCATGTGGCATGTTATGTGAGCATTGTGCCACGTATTCTCAGACAAAAATCTGCTTTACCTCAGTTATAACGGCACATAAATGCACTTAGTGAATAATAGCATTTCAATTATTTTTTTTTGGTGAATTCCCCCCACTATCTCTCCTTTCTCTCTTGTCCTTTTCAGTCTCTGGCAAGCTATACATGCCGACATTATTTACATTTGGCACTAGCCTCTTCATGTGGCATGTTATGTGAGCATTGTGCCACGTATTCTCAGACAAAAATCTGCTTTACCTCAGTTATAACGGCACATAAATGCACTTAGTGAATAATAGCATTTCAATTATTTTTTTTTTGGTGAATTCCCCCCACTATCTCTCCTTTCTCTCTTGTCCTTTTCAGTCTCTGGCAAGCTATACATGCAGATGTTCCAGCTTATTAAATGATTAACTATCAGTAACCGGTCATGGAGAAAAACACTGCAGCTCATACGCATGGATCATAAGCCTTCATTCAGCGACTGAATATAATAACTTCTAATGACCACAGAAACATTTCACAGGCATTAAAAACACATTAGAAACCCCAACAAACACAAAAGAGGAAGAAAAAGTGGACTGGAAGAGTTTAAAGACAGGAGAGAAGACTGATTAAAGGAAATCTGACTTTAGGACTTTGGGAGGACCCACACATCCTCAAGGTCGGACCACAAAACCACAGTTAAATAAACTGAGAAAGGGTGTTTCTCACACTAGCTTTCATGTATGACAGGAGCAGAACACCATCAGAACACCTGACATTCTTACCAGTGTCAAAATGCCAATCCACGTCCTGGGCCGCCGTCCAGGAAACGAGGAGGACAGTGAGGAGGGCAGGCAACAACGGCAGCATCTGTGTTGCCATAGCAACAGTGACACCTGGTTACCTGTCCAGAGTTGAACTATCTTCTACAGACATACCTGAGGAAGAGATGGAGAGAGAGAATGAGTCGATTACATTTACTTAAGTGTATTATAACAATAAATTTAATCTATACGTTCCAATACCCTTTTCTTTTTTTTGAGCCTATTTATTTATTAGTAGGTATACCTGGCTGTAAAGTCTGTGTAATTCTGAGCTGTTGTTTTTCTTAGTTCTCTTATGTTTTACTGTTAAAGTTCACTACATATAGTTATTAAAAGATGATATAAAATTATAATTATAAAAAAAGGGATAACACTTTAGTATAAGGACCAATTCTCACTATTAACTAGTTAACTAGTTGCTTATTATTAGCATGCCTATTATTAACCTATTGACTTCTGATTAGTATTTATAAAGCACATATGCTGCATGACCATATTCTACATCCTTAATCCTACCTAATACCTATACCACCTCTAAAAAACAACTACCTTTCTAACTATTAATAAGCAGCAAATTAGGAGTTTTGAGGCAAAAGTCATAGATAATGGTTTGTTAATAGCGAGATTTGAACCTTAATATAAAGCGTGACCAATAAAAGACTAAGTTTCCACATACTGTATTAAGGATGCACAAAACATTGGTACTGTATCGGTTAGTGCGGTGTTCAATATATCGACACGACGATGTATCGTCACAGAGATCTGACGATACGAGTATCGATACAGCTGGCCCTGTATCGATATTGTGGCACGTGTGCAGCAGTGGACCGCGCTTAATTTGAATACAAGAACAACGTTTAAAATAGAGTAGAAAAGTGCGAGGTTTCTAAAAAATAATGAATAGCGCATAATATATATAGGCTACAACAAGGTTTAATCTGGCCGCAGAGGAACACAACTGGGTTGCCTGATATAAAGAGATGTAGTCCCCGAAACAGAGCTTCACACTTGCGCAATACGGAAATATCTGCTAAGTGTGCTACTTATCTTTGCCAACCTGGCAACCATGTGCACGCACTCTCTCTCCTCTGTGGATAAACGTGCTTGCTTTCTAAAAACACTGGTAAGCTTGTAGTTCAGCTATCTCCACTTCAAGTCTATTCTCAGAAAAGTGTAATTCATCAAGTGTTCATTTATGAGAGAGCGAGAGAGAGAGAGAGAGAGAGAGAGAGAGAGAGAGAGAGAGAGAGAGAGAGAGAGAGAGAGAGAGAGAGAGACTGTGTATGTATGAAGTTCCACCGTTTTGCCGCGTTTCTCTATTAACAGTAAAGTGGCTTGATGTTGCCAGCTCCTTGTTGAGAAAGATAATGTAGCTCGAGAGCGATTAAGCTATTTAGTTGATAAAACTGCGGGACAGCGCTAAAAAGTTTGTTCCTGAATGTCTGAGTGCGGCCGCAACGTGATCTGTGTGTGTGACTGAGCGTGTGTGTATGCGTTAGATACAGCGAAGACAGCGATGAGGGGGATCTCCACCTTTCTACAACTGATGAAGTCAGTTGGACTGAACAGATATAAACACTTGAGATCACTTCATTTACACTGGTGGTCCATCAAGCTTAGAAATTCTCCCAAACTCAACATACTGCATGCCAACAGCCACATATATCAAAACACATTAGAAAAAGAAATGACACAGCATGCCTTGTTTTCCATTAACACCAACCCTTTCTCTGTGAACATGGGATTTGTGTTTGTACATTAGGTTTCTTTAAAAAAAATTTTTTTTAAATAAAACAGAAAATATGTATTTTAAATTGCAATAATATTTCACAATATTACTGTTTTTCAGGCATTACTGATCAAATAAATGCAGCTCTGGTTAGCATAAAAGACTACTTTCAAAAAAATCTGTCTCAAACGTTTGAATGGTAGTGTTATATGCACTTATAGGTTACAGTTTTTTTTTAATCACACATGCTGTTATTCCAGCATTGCCTGGCATCGCTGTTATTCCATCCCCATTAAAACAAGGTCTCTGTGAATATGTGATTTGTGATTGTATATGTGTATATGGAATGGGGGTGCGTTAGATACAGTGAAGACAGCGCATTAGTTTAGAATTCTTCTCATTTTTATTTTTTAAACGTAGAGAGTGTGTTTATTTGTGCAATGATAACCTACCAGCAATGTAAATATGATTTTTTAATATTAGAATAAGTACATTACAATATAAATTTATAAGAACGAGTACATTATTATTTATGGGCTTAAAAACAAGATGCAAACTATAACAGCACAACCCAAAATACACCAGAATATTGTACCTGGTGGGGAGTGGCCAATGTAAACATGAAACATATGCCATTACCTATATTGTACTGTGGTACAGTTATGGAGGCCCTTAATAATGCAGAGGTCAACTGCCTGCTCTGCCAATAGTTAGAAATGGCACTATAGTATGCAGTGTTTAATAAACAGCTGTTTTTCTCAATTCTGCTGAGGTGAAATTCAGTGCAATCCTGTATCGTGATATGTATCGTATCGTGGCCTATGTATCGTGATACGTATCGTATCGTGATTTTGCTGGTGATACACAGCCCTTGTATCGGTTGTAGCAATGTAAACATGAAACATATGCCATTACCTATATTGTACTGTGGTACAGTTATGGAGGCCCTTAATAATGCAGAGGTCAACTGCCTGCTCTGCCAATAGTTAGAAATGGCACTATAGTATGCAGTGTTTAATAAACAGCTGTTTTTCTCAATTCTGCTGAGGTGAAATTCAGTGCAATCCTGTATCGTGATATGTATCGTATCGTGGTCTATGTATCGTGATACGTATCGTATCGTGATTTTGCTGGTGATATTACAGTTCTAAAATATATCAGCAGTCAATATTAGTTTTTCTTTCGGTAGTTGGTTTTAGTTTTCATTTCCCCTATTTTTACAATTAGATTACCTTTGCCATTATCAAACGTTCACGCAACACTAAAACATTTATATCACTGTTAAATGTAATCTTTTAATAACACCGTTAAACACTGTTTTTATATTGCACACTATAATTTTGTGATGCCTAAATCATTTTACATGCCTAGCATTTAAAATCCCATTTCATAGTGGAACTGTGCTGCTATGACTATTACATTTGTATGCATTCAGTTTTAGGGTGAAATATGATCTCAGTTTATGATGTCAACAAATGAGGGGGATCTCCACCTTTCTACAACTGATGAAGTCAGTTGGACTGAACAGATATAAACACTTGAGATCACTTCATTTACACTGGTGGTCCATCAAGCTTAGAAATTCTCCCAAACTCAACATACTGCATGCCAACAGCCACATATATCAAAACACATTAGAAAAAGAAATGACACAGCATGCCTTGTTTTCCATTAACACCAACCCTTTCTCTGTGAACATGGGATTTGTGTTTGTACATTAGGTTTCTTTAAAAAAAATTTTTTTTAAATAAAACAGAAAATATGTATTTTAAATTGCAATAATATTTCACAATATTACTGTTTTTCAGGCATTACTGATCAAATAAATGCAGCTCTGGTTAGCATAAAAGACTACTTTCAAAAAAATCTGTCTCAAACGTTTGAATGGTAGTGTTATATGCACTTATAGGTTACAGTTTTTTTTTAATCACACATGCTGTTATTCCAGCATTGCCTGGCATCGCTGTTATTCCATCCCCATTAAAACAAGGTCTCTGTGAATATGTGATTTGTGATTGTATATGTGTATATGGAATGGGGGTCTGTGAGTGTGTGTGTGTGAGGTGGCAGCTGTCCCATGTGTAGTGACAGTGCTGGTTCTGGGCTCTGTGAGAGAGACAGACAGCTGATGCACAGCTGTGCAGACACAAGGACAAAGAGAGTAGAAGAGAGTAAAATCTGAAAGGAGGTGTGGAAGAGGTGTAGACGAGGCATGCATGTAATAGACCCAGCTTAATGGACTGTGTGTTAGTGTGTGCTTGTCATATTCAACATACTGTGTGTGTGTGTGTGTGTGTGTGTGTGTGCGCAGCAGCCAGTGCAGCTGTCCTGAGCTCGAGACAGGCGGGGGCCAACACACACAGGCTGCAAGTGTTTCCAAAACCCAGGAAAACAGAAAGGAAGGGAGAGAAAGAAATATCAGTCTGTATGCCAAATAATTTGCTATTGTAATGCAAGTTTGAGTTTATTACAGTTGGCATTACAAATCCTCTCACGTCTGTTGACAATAAGTGCAATCGCTGTTGCGTAACCTTAGCAACCTATCAACAATTTCAATTAAGCGAATCAAAATGATTGAGAGGGAGAACTGAGTCCATGGTCCAAAATTAATACTCGCCAAGCACCAATGCGAGTAAAAATTTACTTTGGCGAGTAAATAAAGCAGAGATAATTGCCAGTTGGCTGGTAACTTTATTATGCACTGCAACATTACCTCATCTAAGTCAAATTTGAAAAACAATAGTCTGAACTTATCAAATATTTATAATCGACTAACTCTTATGAAAAAGTACCCTTAAGCATACTTTCAAAAATAGTACTGAATGGAATACACTGGGGCATTTAATTGCATGTTTTATAGTTGGAATATATATTAAATGCAATTATCTGAACTTTAGAGTACCTTTCTGACCCAGGATGTACATCTTTGAATGTAATTTCATAAATACTTCTATTGTATTTAAAATATGGTTAAAGTGTACTGCCAAATGTACTGACAAGCATTTATGGTCAAATAAAACATATTTAATGTAATTTCTATTGAACCACGTATTCATGTATTTAGAAAATATATGTAATGACATACTTGTAATGAAGTTGCAATTTAGTACATTTAAAATACATTTACTTTAAAGTTATTGTTTACTGAAAAAATGAGAATTCTGTCATTAATTACTAACTCTGATGTTGTTCTCTCTCTTTAATGGGCTTTTCACACTTGAAATTGTTAAACCTGGGTCATCCTAAACCCCGGATGAACAGAATCCTGGGTTATCTGTAATCACGTTTCACACTGCTCATACTAACCTTCTTATTTGTATATTTGCGGTGTCATTGTCACTAATTGGATAAACAGCAGGCAACCTGTTTACACGGCTTTTCCTGTATCTTGCCAATTATTAAAAAAAATGTCGCCACGTAGGTCTTTAGCTGTTTTAAGCCTCACGAGACGCACAAAGGCTAGAAAACAAAAACAAAAGTACAAAAGAAAGAAAATAATGAGCAAAGTATGTGAATATTTCTTTGAATTTCTTTTAAGTGTGGAGAGACTAGAATTAACTGTAAGAATAATACCATCTCCTCATCACTCCAGTTCACACGCTTTCCATCTTTTGACATTTCTTACTTTTCTCTCACCGGCTGCCGTTTACACGATGCGTGTTTCCTGTTACTGATGTGACATAAGCTTCGCTGCTCAATTTCTGATTGGCTGTCTGTTTCCAAGGGTCCAGCAGCAACAAACAAACACCGCTCCGTTTCACACTGAACAAACTTAGCACCGCAATGCGGGGTTAACACCTGCTCCGGAGCAGGGTTTCATATCCCTGGGTAAAAAGCGGTGCCAACACCGTTTTCAAATTACAGGTGTGAAACGTTTCTTTACCTGGGGTTAAAAGTGGTGTTTAGAACGACGATAACCAGGGGATTAGCGCAGTGTGAAAAGTCTAAAAGTCTACTCTAGTGACAGGGGCTTAGGTTTAGGCTTGCTTCAGAGAGGCTGGGGTCTGATTTATGACATCCTGTTGTCTTGGGCCTCTGTGGAATTTTTGTGACTCCTCGTGCCTCAACTCGGTTTTGACCAAATCTTAGATTGTCTGATTCGGTCTGATATCCTACAGCATGAACATTTGGGCGGCATTATGCAAATATTTCCACATCGTGATGTAGACATGTGGGGGCGTGTTTGAACGAGGCGTTTTAGCCCAGTTTGGATCAGATAAATGGCTGCCCACTGCTCCGGGTGTGTGTTCATGGTATGTGTGTTCACTGCTGTGTGTGTGCGCACTAAGGATGGGTTAAATGCAGAGCACTAATTTCTAGTATGGGAAACCATACTTGGCCACATGTCACTTTTCGATAGAATAAATCCTTTTGTGGGAGAGCTTTGTAACTCTGCAGATCATATACATGCACAAACAGCTACATAACACATTAAAGAAAAGGAAAAATAGAAATCGCATCATATGACCCCTTTAAGAAACACTCATAGAAGTGTGCATTTTAATAACACAAATAATAAGTGGCCTTTTATTTCATTAATATTACAGTACACTACAAGTGCACATTCAATACAATTAAGTGCACTTCTTTTATACAAGCAACTGCAACATTCAATATGGCAGCTATAAGACTGGAAGCCGTTTTATTGTAAAGATCCAACCATGTGTTTGTTTACTCTCGTCTAGAATGCTCATGCACATTAGCTTGATCAACCTTTTTTTGCATGATTTGACCTTAAAAAGCACAATTTAAATTGTTGTCAGATTTTATTTCTGATTTGAAATTCAAGTAATTTTGACAGTCATGTAGATTTATTTCCCTATTGAGACAGATAGAAGCTGTATTTACATGGCTGGAAATATTCACTCCAGGGCCGTTATGAATTTGACCGCTGAATGAACTGACTTGCAGTTCATAAAATGCAGAGACTGACATAATGACTTGCACTGTTTTTCACTAATATGAAAGCAAACAAAATGGTTAAATCATCCCATTTTCATTAGTACACAAATGTGTATGTGTGCATAGTTTCACTGCCTGTAAGAATATTCTGGTTTGCAGTTATATAACCTTGGACCCTGAGCACAATGGAGAAGGGAAAAAAACATCAGAAAATATAAAACTCAGGAAACGAGTTCTGCTGTAAATTCAAAAGGTAACGCAAGTTTATATCTTAAGTTTGATCTGGTCTTTCATTTCCCCTATAAATGTCCATTTCAAGTTCTGCAAAGACATTTCTATTTAGCAGCATTAGCTTCATGTCTCTTTGCTGGAGCGGGTGAATTAGCTAAACCTCCCCAGCGGTTATAAGTATGCTGATCTGGTCCTGCGGGAGCCATATAGGAACCAGGCTGGAAAGACGCCCCTACGTACTAGGTTCAAACAGATGAAGATCTTAAACACTCAAATGACTCACTGCATACATCAAAAGTGAATCAGAACCCCTATACATTATATAGTAACATGTGGTTCACCACTGAGGTCACTCTGGGTGTGATTCTGCCCTAGGGAATTTCACACAGCAAATTTGTCAGTTCAGCTCCATTTAACAAAACCCCTTTTGACAAAGTTTTAACTGACTTGCCTGAAGCAAGTTCGCACGCACACGCACACACACACACACACACACACACATACACATAAGCACATCAAGAACTGTCAGTAACAGACCTGCTGATAAAGCAAATCTCACAAATGCTTACAGTAGGGGTGTTTTTGAGTCTATAACCCTAAAGACACAACGGCTGGGCAAACAACATATCACATTATCAATACACGCGACACATCATCACTTCTGACTTTCACCTTCATGACCCCATCTGCACTGAGTTTAACTTCCATGAGCTGGGACAGAGACAAACTTGGGGTGGGTAAAAATACATAATTAAAATTCCCAAAAAATGACTAAATCACATAAAGAAATGTTTGGTTCATACTTCAGCCAATAAATAGTAAAGAATAAACACTTTAAATTGTAAAAATTAGTAATTAAACAACTAAGGGCCATATTTACTAAACAGGGCAAATTAGCATTAGAGCGCAATCCCATAAAAGCACCGATGTGAGTGGAAGTTCTGTGGCTGATCTACAGACAGTGTGCACATCAAAGAACACAGACACATCTGGATAATTTCCATAATAACCAACACAATCTACCAAGTGCAGCGCAAATCAGCATCTGGTTTAAAACATCCTTTTTTTGGGTAGTAAATAATGGCACAAATACCAGTAAATTGACAACTGCAGTGCAAACCTTAGTAAATCACCTTGTGTGATTCATTTAAACACTCTCGTCCCATAAATTTTGTGCCTGAAAGGGAAACTCCTATAAATGCATGTGCAATAAGGTCAGCCGAAAAAATTACTGTGCCCGCGCCTTTTTTAGCACACATTTTTTTAATGCGTTTCTTTAGTAAATCTTGACAGTAGTTTTTCTTTACGCCAAAATATTGTTTGCACTGACAATATAGTAAATATAGCCCTATACAGTTGAGGTCAAAAGTTTAGGCTACATCCCCCTTTCAGAATCTGCAAAATGTTAATTATTTTACACAAATAAGAGGGATCAAACAAAATGCATGTTATTGTTTATTTAGTAATGACCTGAATAAGATATTTCACAAAAGATGTTTACATATAGTCCACAAGAGAAAAATAATAGCTGAATTTATAAAAATGACCCCGTTCAAAAGTTTACAATTCGATTCTTAATACTGTGTGTTTACTTGAATTGTCCAAAGCTGTGGTTCTTTGTTTTGTTTTGTTTGTTTAGTGATAGTTGTTCATGAGTCCCATGTTTGTCCTGAACAGTTCAACTGCCTGCTGTTCTTCAGAAAAATCCTTCAGGACCCACAAATTCTTTGATTTTCCAGCATTTTTGTGTATTTGAACCCTTTCCAACAATGACTTGACTTTGAGATCCATCTTTTCACACTGAGGATAACTGAGAGACTCATATGCAACTATTACAGAGGTTCAAACGCTTACTGATGCTCCAGAAGGAAACACAATGCATTTAGAGATTTTGAACAGAATGAAGATGTGTACATTTTTCTTATTTTGCCTAAATATCTTTTTTTTTTCATTTAGTACTGCCCTTCAGAGGCTTCAGAAGATAGTTACATGTTTCCCAGAGGACAAAATACGTTAAATTTACCCTGATCTTCAAATTCAAAAAGTTTTGGATCTTAATGCTTAATGTGTTGTGCTAATTTCATTGTGTTATGGCTTGTTTCTGTTGTGCTAATTTTGTTGTGTTGCGCCTTGTTTCCATTGTGTTGTGCTAATTTTGTGTTGTGGCTTGTTTTTGTTTTGTTGTGCACTACTAGGCCATTGTACAAATCTCATTAAAAAAAAATACAAAAAATTCTGCCTGTCAAATGTCAACTATTTTATACAAATTATACAAAAATAATTTTTGCCATTTTCTTTTTTTTTTTTTTTTTTTTTTTGCACTACTAGGCCCTTGTACAAATCTCATTAAAAAAAAATAAAAAAAATTCTGCCTGTCAAATGTCAACTATTTTATACAAATTATACAAAAATAATTTTTGCCATTTTCTTTTTTTTTTTTTTTTGTTATTTGCCACTTTTAACAGACAAAGTTAATAGAGAAAAGAAAGGAAATTTTCAGGGAGAAAGAAGGAAAGGAATTTGGATTCAAACCTGGATCTCCTGTACGTGGACCACAGTTCAACATGCCCTGAGTGCTAACTGCTAGGCCATGTCTCTGACAAATCCTCCTTTTAATTTTCGATAAATCATACAGAGTATACCATTGCTTTCATTTCTTCACCATAACAACATCGTAGTGTTGTTATACAACACTGATTGAGTAAAACAGTGTCCAAACCGTTTAAATGACAGTGTTGATTGTGAATATGCGAGTCTGCTGACTCCGCCAGGCAGATGAAAACTTTCCAACCACTCCATCCAAATCTGTGGAGAATGACTGAATCAATGTGTGCTCACACTGGCATGAGAAAGAATCAGTGAGTAATGCTCATACTGAGGAGACTCAGCATCCTCAGCTCTATTGTTTTGATGTTTCCCTTTAAACATCAGATAAAATGGAATTTCCTCAGTGCCCAAGTGACTTATGATTCTTTAACTCAAAGAGGCCGACCACACAATCTCTGAAACACAGCACCTCTGAAGTTGGCTCTCCGACAGCAGCAGTGTTTTGAAGAATGAAGGGTCGTGTTTACACTTGGACACACCATTTTCTTGCTAAATCATGACTCAAGTGTGCGTCAGTCCCTGCACTGACTCAGTCGCACGGATGAGCTGTTCCTTCGGCAGTCCTGCCAAGATGACCGTTAACTTATGAATTTGTGGCTGACAGGAAGAGGAAATCAGAATTACTAACTCAATGAACAGGAAGAGTCAGAGAGAGGACAAATGAAAGCGCAAGCAAGAGAGAAATGAGCATGAGAGAGAACAAAAATGACAGAAAGGTTTAGTCACTTTACGAGAGGAGAATGTTTTCCTGGAATTATCCGGGATGGGCCAAATTATTAAAGCTGCTGTTATTTAAAGCCTCATCTACATGAAGACCTCACCCAGCAGACATTATATGGCCTTGACCCGCCAGGTACATTTCTGCACTTGCCAGATTCACCTTGTCACCCCATCAAACACTCACAGCTGACAGTTCCCACAATACACCCAGGCCATTTGAACAGGATGCCAAATCCACTTTCCCATGCACTGATATGCAGAGAACTTCACCCTATTCAGTTTCTTTGAGCTAATAAAACAAGAAATGTGTTTTCTTGTAAGTAACCATCTGTGTTGACCTACCAATTATCAAGAAAAGTCAACTGTGAGGTCAGATATTCCATGAAATGGTAGAACATGCTCCATTAACATTTTATGAAGTCTGAAATGTTCTATGAACTGAGTCTGACCTCTTTTACATGAAAGTTTGGGAGAAACATGTTCATCTACTCATACTAGTAGCTTTAGCTCATTCCTGGGACAAGTTTTCCAGCAGCATCTCTCCACCACTGCAACTCTGCCTTTATTATTTCATTGCACAATCAGCTTGTAACACTCCAAAGAGAAAGGAAAACTTGAAATCGCATCATATGACCCCTTTAATTAATTTCCAAGTATCGTTCCCAAAGATGATTTGAAATACGCAAATATAATTTACATAGAAAGGTGAGATAAATGGCAGTAACTATACAGTACATGCACCCAAACAATCCATTAGTAATCGCATTGATGGCCTTCATGTAATCACCTCAATCGATCCGAATGGATTTTCGATTTAAATAAAAGGGGTGGTGCAGACCTGGAATAATCCAATCAACAGGAAAAAACTATGACTATCTTCTCTTAGCTTTCTTTGAGGTATGTCATCAAGGCAAAAATGACAGTAACCGTTGGTAACTGGCAAACCATTGGTGAGATGTGCATCCACACTACTGATATGTTTACCTGCAGAAAACGGACAAAATCAAAACTCATCATAGGAGAATCACTAACGGTTTCGGTCAACCCTCCAAAACCATTTTGGCTGAAACCAGAGTTCCTTTTATTGGTGCTTGGACCAAATATTTTCAGTGGGCTGAAACTACTTCCAGCATATTTCTTATCAACAAAGAGACTGGTTAAACTGTATTGTTGGTGGTTAGTAAATATGATGCAGGTTAGTGTTGTGAAATACCAGCCCTAAATATTTTCCTCAGGTTTGCATCACTTTATGATAGTAAATGTAGCTCTGTCACAGTAAAAAGAACTTGGAAATGAACAAAACAGTCTATTGGTATACAGTAAACGCAGTTTCTACAATGAGTAAAAGCAAAGAGAGAAGTGTGATACTGCTCTTTTGTGCAACTGAGTTAGAGCACTTTGACTTTGGACTTTAAAGTACAATGAAAAAGAGAATAAAAGATAAGTACAGTATTTAGATTGAGGTTATTAGTCATTCAAAATGGGTGAAAAGACAAGAAAGGATGGCATTTTCAAAAAGTAGACAAGCCAAAAGTAATAAACAGACCAATTCTAGGAGGGTCCTCGCACCATTGGTGCTCAGGCCCTAGAAAAAGAAAAGAAAATGGAGAGAACAGGTCAAAGAAGTGTTTTATGCCCAACACAACACTAACCTGAGTGCAAAATCTCTTTCAGAAGCTTAGCATCAGATCGCACAAGACTGTTGACTGTTGATGATTTGATTTGACTGATTTGATGCATTCACATATCACAAAAGCAGAAAATAGGTCTCAAGTCAACGCAAACAGAAGTGTGTAGGTGCAATATCTGTCTGATTGTCTACTAGAAACTCAAGAAGACAAGTACAAAAATGCTGAAAACTGTTTTAATAAGCAGAAGTGAGAGTTGTCATGGTTTTCCTCTAGAGTGTTTGGCAGTCTGGATTCAGGCAAAAAACACTTACCGAAGCTGCAGCTTTGATGTTGAACGTTCCTGTTTTCACAAACAAGTTTCAAAAGCTAAGTTTGCTTGAAGCCATGTGTAATTACCGGAGAAATAAATTAGCCTGGCAGCAGTTGTGAAAAAAGCATGTATATATGTTTGTTAGTCATGCTCTATACAAATCAAAACTGTCCTACCTGTTCAAACACATTTTCGTATTATATTTAGGTTTATACACCTGCGAATATACCTAGAGGACATGCTAATGAGTTGTTTCCTCACCGTTCAAACTACATAATATAACCAGCTTGCCCACTTTGTGTTGGATGATGTAGCACTTCTTCTGGTAAGAAACAATCTGAATAACACTGTCGTTTGTTGCTCTCCCTGCAGTTCCATGCACAGATCTGGCTGTAATGTTTCACGTTGTGGTTACCCCCTCAAGTCAGTCTTTCATTAACGAAAGCAGAACCATTATGTAAGAGTGATTCATGAAGTCTTTAAGAACATAACATACAAATAGGCCAAGGATCTATGAACATTGATTTCTTCAATGATCCAGGCTTTAACAGACAGGTTATGCGTGAATCATAAAATACATGAACAGCACAAAATGAAGAGCATGATAAATCAATACAGCACTATCAACCTTGAAAATGTACCTTTAAATCTTTAGGTTGAAATAATGGAGATGAACAATGTGTGTTTGTAAGCGGGAGCAAATCTGGAAAACATACACAGTAAGGTTGTCCAATTGTCTGTGGCCAATGCCCAGCAGAGTTTAGCTCCACCCACGTCTAACACACTTGCCTGGAAGTTCTTAGTGAGTCTGAAGACCTTGCTTAAAGGTGGGGTAAGCGATTTTTCAAAAACGCTTTAGAAAACTGATTTGGGCTGAGAAGCAAAACAAACTTGTAGCCAATCAGCAGTAAGGGGCGGGTCTACTCATGATGTGGAGGACAGAGCATTCAGTGCACAGGACGGACATTAGCCGAGCGGAGCGACAGAAAGATAGAGATGGCGGATAAAAAAAAAACAAAAGAGGAAAACGTCTGCAGAACAAAAGAAGTCTTAAAGGGTCAGTTCACCCAAAAATGAAAATTAGCTTGTGTTTTACTTACACTCGAAGCATCCTAGGTGTATGACTTTCTTTTTTCAGATGAATTCAGTCTGTTTAATGGCACTCAGCGGGTGTTGCAGTTGAACAGTCCACAAGTAGTCAAATAAAGCTCGCGCATTCATAACAAAACGTGCCGCAGACAGCTCCGGGGGATGAATAAAGGCCCATTGTAGCGAATTCATGAGTTTTCGTAAGAAAAATATCCATATTTCAACCGTAATAAACACTTTTCTCTCACTTCCGCTGACTATCACTTTATGATAGTAAATGTAGCTCTGTCACAGTAAAAAGAACTTGGAAATGAACAAAACAGTCTATTGGTATACAGTAAACGCAGTTTCTACAATGAGTAAAAGCAAAGAGAGAAGTGTGATACTGCTCTTTTGTGCAACTGAGTTAGAGCACTTTGACTTTGGACTTTAAAGTACAATGAAAAAGAGAATAAAAGATAAGTACAGTATTTAGATTGAGGTTATTAGTCATTCAAAATGGGTGAAAAGACAAGAAAGGATGGCATTTTCAAAAAGTAGACAAGCCAAAAGTAATAAACAGACCAATTCTAGGAGGGTCCTCGCACCATTGGTGCTCAGGCCCTAGAAAAAGAAAAGAAAATGGAGAGAACAGGTCAAAGAAGTGTTTTATGCCCAACACAACACTAACCTGAGTGCAAAATCTCTTTCAGAAGCTTAGCATCAGATCGCACAAGACTGTTGACTGTTGATGATTTGATTTGACTGATTTGATGCATTCACATATCACAAAAGCAGAAAATAGGTCTCAAGTCAACGCAAACAGAAGTGTGTAGGTGCAATATCTGTCTGATTGTCTACTAGAAACTCAAGAAGACAAGTACAAAAATGCTGAAAACTGTTTTAATAAGCAGAAGTGAGAGTTGTCATGGTTTTCCTCTAGAGTGTTTGGCAGTCTGGATTCAGGCAAAAAACACTTACCGAAGCTGCAGCTTTGATGTTGAACGTTCCTGTTTTCACAAACAAGTTTCAAAAGCTAAGTTTGCTTGAAGCCATGTGTAATTACCGGAGAAATAAATTAGCCTGGCAGCAGTTGTGAAAAAAGCATGTATATATGTTTGTTAGTCATG
The DNA here is from genome assembly GCF_001515645.1 of Sinocyclocheilus grahami. Lineage (NCBI taxonomy): Eukaryota > Metazoa > Chordata > Actinopteri > Cypriniformes > Cyprinidae > Sinocyclocheilus > Sinocyclocheilus grahami. The sequence continues at coordinate 92,968 of NW_015505608.1, read as the reverse complement.
CTCTATACAAATCAAAACTGTCCTACCTGTTCAAACACATTTTCGTATTATATTTAGGTTTATACACCTGCGAATATACCTAGAGGACATGCTAATGAGTTGTTTCCTCACCGTTCAAACTACATAATATAACCAGCTTGCCCACTTTGTGTTGGATGATGTAGCACTTCTTCTGGTAAGAAACAATCTGAATAACACTGTCGTTTGTTGCTCTCCCTGCAGTTCCATGCACAGATCTGGCTGTAATGTTTCACGTTGTGGTTACCCCCTCAAGTCAGTCTTTCATTAACGAAAGCAGAACCATTATGTAAGAGTGATTCATGAAGTCTTTAAGAACATAACATACAAATAGGCCAAGGATCTATGAACATTGATTTCTTCAATGATCCAGGCTTTAACAGACAGGTTATGCGTGAATCATAAAATACATGAACAGCACAAAATGAAGAGCATGATAAATCAATACAGCACTATCAACCTTGAAAATGTACCTTTAAATCTTTAGGTTGAAATAATGGAGATGAACAATGTGTGTTTGTAAGCGGGAGCAAATCTGGAAAACATACACAGTAAGGTTGTCCAATTGTCTGTGGCCAATGCCCAGCAGAGTTTAGCTCCACCCACGTCTAACACACTTGCCTGGAAGTTCTTAGTGAGTCTGAAGACCTTGCTTAAAGGTGGGGTAAGCGATTTTTCAAAAACGCTTTAGAAAACTGATTTGGGCTGAGAAGCAAAACAAACTTGTAGCCAATCAGCAGTAAGGGGCGGGTCTACTCATGATGTGGAGGACAGAGCATTCAGTGCACAGGACGGACATTAGCCGAGCGGAGCGACAGAAAGATAGAGATGGCGGATAAAAAAAAAACAAAAGAGGAAAACGTCTGCAGAACAAAAGAAGTCTTAAAGGGTCAGTTCACCCAAAAATGAAAATTAGCTTGTGTTTTACTTACACTCGAAGCATCCTAGGTGTATGACTTTCTTTTTTCAGATGAATTCAGTCTGTTTAATGGCACTCAGCGGGTGTTGCAGTTGAACAGTCCACAAGTAGTCAAATAAAGCTTGCGCATTCATAACAAAACGTGCCGCAGACAGCTCCGGGGGATGAATAAAGGCCCATTGTAGCGAATTCATGAGTTTTCGTAAGAAAAATATCCATATTTCAACCGTAATAAACACTTTTCTCTCACTTCCGCTGACTGTCATCCACTGAAGCAGTTCCGGCAGATGACGTAAAACGCACGGCGTTGCGCGATTAGTGGCGAATGCAGAGAGAGAACAAAACAAAACATGGGTCACGAATTAGAAGTACAAACCGAAGATTTGCAAAGAAAAATGTTGGAGGATTTCAAAATAAAGACTGGTTTTCCTTTGCTAAAGTAAGGAAACTTTGCTTCCTTTGCTCCTATTAAACAAACTCGCGAGACTAGCATATCTCAGAGGTGCGCACGCTGCGCATACGTCATACGCCTTCCGCCGGAACGGATCCGCATTTGATAGATAACGGAAGTGAGAGAAAAGTGTTTATTACTTAATGGCACTCAGCGGGTGTTGCAGTTGAACAGTCCACAAGTAGTCAAATAAAGCTTGCGCATTCATAACAAAACGTGCCGCAGACAGCTCCGGGGGATGAATAAAGGCCCATTGTAGCGAATTCATGAGTTTTCGTAAGAAAAATATCCATATTTCAACCGTAATAAACACTTTTCTCTCACTTCCGCTGACTGTCATCCACTGAAGCAGTTCCGGCAGATGACGTAAAACGCACGGCGTTGCGCGATTAGTGGCGAATGCAGAGAGAGAACAAAACAAAACATGGGTCACGAATTAGAAGTACAAACCGAAGATTTGCAAAGAAAAATGTTGGAGGATTTCAAAATAAAGACTGGTTTTCCTTTGCTAAAGTAAGGAAACTTTGCTTCCTTTGCTCCTATTAAACAAACTCGCGAGACTAGCATATCTCAGAGGTGCGCACGCTGCGCATACGTCATACGCCTTCCGCCGGAACGGATCCGCATTTGATAGATAACGGAAGTGAGAGAAAAGTGTTTATTACGTTTGAAATATGGATATTTTTCTTACAAAAACTCATGGATTCACTTCAGGGGGCCTTTATTCATCCCCCGGAGTCGTCTGCGGCACGTTCAACTGCAACACCCGCTGAGTGCCATTAAACAGCTTGAAAGATCAAAGACAATTTTTAATATAACTCCGACTGGATTCGTCTGAAAGAAAAAAGTCATATACACCTAGGATGCTTCGAGGGTAAATAAAACACAAGCTAATTTTCATTTTTGGGTGAACTAACCCTTTAAGGCAATAAGGCAAGAAGTAGGACCCGTGTAAATATCGGATCAGCTTTCCAGCACTGGAGAGAACTCGAGGAGTGGAAGGACTGCGATCGCACACCGAGGTTGCTTTGTTTCTTCTCGATAGGCGAGCACCAGCTAAAGTCTGTCTAGTACATTGGACGCGACAAAGCGACCGTTAAAGTCTGTCTAGTACATTGGACGCGACAAAGCGACCGTTGAAAATCATTTGAAATGTGTGTCAATACGTCATAAATAGAGTGCAGCAGCAGTTTTCTGTCGGGGATTTACTATCATTACCCACCACACGCTAGTCAGATATAACCTGGCTGTATACACACATATGAGTGTGGAGACAAAACGGTTTAAGAGATGCAAGAAAAACAATTCATTGTGAGCTTAAACACACACACAAAGACACTCATATCAAGAATGAGGTGAAAAGCAATTTATAGTTCTTTGTATTCAAGTCAAGCCAAACCTCCCTGGGATAATGACCCAGCGGAGAGTTCTTGGGCGATTTCTCGACAAACAAACTCATAATAAAACCCTCAGTGCCCAGATCAATGCTATCGACCTCCTCAGAGATGTTTGCGGAGTGTCTGTTTGCCCACACACACACACACACACACACACACACACGCACACGCCCACACACACACACACACATGCAGACATTCCTCTGTACCCCTCTTTGCATTTGGTCCCCTCCCTTGGTGACACAGCACAATTCAGTGCACTTTTCATTGTGTCTTTATTCACAAGCCCCTGAAACCCATTTTAAACAGAGAGAGAGGAGAAAAAGAAGACAGAAAAGGGGGGAGGGTGAATTTTCAGCTTCATGGTGCATTCATTAGCATCTCTTCATTGCTTTTGCGCATACACTGCATTTTCTTTTGCCTGTTCAGAAAACACAAAACCTCTGCTGAAATACCCATAAACCCCATAAAATACTATCTTTATAATATTTTTACTAGACTGAAAATTAGATGGAAATAATCTGACATCGTCTGAATGAAATCCCATAGCTCTATTACTATGGTTATCATGGTAATGTTCCTTCTCTGCTTTTTCAGAAAATTAACTCTCCTTTTTAATGCAAAAGTTCTCTTATGTGTCCATTTTTTGTATGGTTGGTAATTTAGGTGCTTTGAAAGCAGGTTAAAGTTGCTCTCTTGACACTGATCCATCCACAGGGTCTTGCGGTGGTCTGAGGTCACCTCTGCCACAGAAGGGTCACAACAACCCAACTAGATCTCATGACAAAACTTTACTTTACAAGGTGGAATTTCATACACATTTGTATGATTTGTGATTAGTCTGGAAACATAATTTTTTTTAGAAAAAGGTAAACATGGAGGTCCACCCCTAACCTAACAGTCAGTGGGGTGTTATACATAACATATAAATGAATTGGTACAAATTCGATTTAGCCACAAATTTGCCCAAATGCAAAATACAAATCGCCATGATTTTGGACTTAAACAAAACCACTACTATTTTACCCATTTAATCCTACTAGTAACATCTGGGACCAACATGTACCTTTCACTTGGAAAGGTTTGAGTTGATGAATTCACATGGAGCTGTAAACTATATAAGTGCAAGACTTTATTAGTTTCATTTAGTGATAACGGTCACGTCACTTGAGCAGTTTTAATTCAATTAGTTCCTCTGAAAGATAATATCTGATTAAAAAAAGATACATTGTTTATTTAATCTCTCTATCCAAGAAGTAAAAACACATGTGCTCAACAATTGTGATTAAATCGGTTAATGTGGTAAACCATCATTTACAAGCTGTAAATAAGTTCAAACACCAAGAGCAATCGTAAATTAGTGCATATAAGGTCTGATAAGCAGTTTGCATAAATCTTACTGGTTTAACACCATGACTCGTCAGTCTAGCGTGTTTTTGAGACTGCTCTGCAATCACAGTTTAAAGCAAGATTGCTGTAGCCCATAAATACTGCCGCGTAATGCCGGGGCCACAGGTGGGTAAATATACCACCAGAATGACCCACAGCAGTTTTCAAGCCATTTCACAGAATTTGTTCTAATAAATGTTCCCATTAAACCCTGGTTCCAGGTATCATAACCATAACTAGGAACCATTTAAATTCGCCGAGCGGGTGTGAATAACAACTTCACAAACAAACAGCAGGACTCCGCACCAGACCGAGCTCATTCCCGGTAACGTTACCGTGGCAGACGTCCAAACTCCTCACATACACACACTCCGAGACTCTTGGTCGCCATGCACGAGACAGAGACGGTTAAGGTTACTCGCGCGACGACTTAACACATTTGAGCACAGTCTAAGACAGCTAACGTTAGAGTTTAATGGAAAGCCAAACGTGTTTCTACGCGGCGCTCGAAACAACACAATCCGAATATCTATTATCTACAGTGCATTTACTAAAAACGACATAGTAAAAAGTAACGTCTGACAGTTTGCTGGCCATAAACAAACTAAGTTACACTTAACGGTATATGTCTTTTTCATTTATTTTCTTATGACTTACCTAGAAGTCTGTCAGAACGCGAAAACGTCTCCAAATGTGTCGCCTGATCTTCTTTTTAATCCGAGTTGTTCACTTTGGCAGGTTGTTTATATACTAGATAAATATAGTCTGGCACAGTCTTATGACTTTGTGCTTAAAGCCACAAAAGCACCAATAAATAAACCGAGTCAAGAAAGCAAAAGCAGAAAGTTTCTGAAAGGAGGCAAGCTGTACGTCTCACGCTCGAAAAGATTTGTAAAAAGGAATATTCTGTAAGAGCCGACGCCTCTATGAGCGCAAATGATACTAGCGTCCTTATTTATTTCTCAATCAGCGCTTCTCTCTCCGCGCGCTCATAAGCGCTTAGCTTTTAGACCTCTTCCTCTTCCCCTCAGGGCTTGCAAACACGACCAGGTGCTCATTTACATAACTGCACTAGCTGTGTCCAATGGCAGCCCTCAATCAGGTGCTTCTTTGAATATTTCATGAGGCAATTGACCAATCCGGAGCGAGTAAAGCAAGGAACCCGTGACCTGGCAGCGCCGCTGTAAATGATACTCAGCGCTTACCTCTGAGAGACTACAAAAAAAGTGTTACAGGAACGGCGAGATTTGGGGAATATGAAATTTAATATTGCTGTTAAGGAAACAACAGGGTTTACCTTGTTAACCCTTTCTGGTGTCCACGGTAAATCTTGTACTCGCTACATTTCTAATAACTAACTAATAATAACTAATCATTGTTGGCTTTTTCCCACAGAGTTTGATGTTAGCGTCAAGAAACTAGCCTTTGTAGTGTTAAAAGATGGCATTATTACAGAGTAAAACTACAGCAGTATACCATTATGTCCTGAGGCAAGACAGTAAAGATAGTGTGTTAACAGACGAAAACCTGAGCTCAGAGGCAATAAGGAGGAAAGGTAAAAGAAACCTCGTTAGATTAAAAAGTTCAAACGCTATGCTAGATTCTGCATATCTACAAATAAAGGAGATTGAGCGGGTGTGGGGCTTTAATGTCAGTGAAAAGCGATATTTAAAGGTAAATAAGACAGGTAGAGAAGGGTGGGTGAGTGAAAAAGCTATTCCACAGCTATGTGTTGCTACTTGCCCATTCACTGGAAGGAGATGGGAATTGGAAACTTGTTGGCAGTCATTCAGTAACACTGAGGAAAATAGTGGACCGAGAGAAACAGCAGCCTACCTAGCAAGTCAATATTGTTTCTCAAAGCCTATTGACCGCAGGCACTGTGTATGAGCATGAGCATGTGTGAAGGTATTGCTTTTTATGGCACAGAAAGAATTTGCACAGAGAAGTGAAGCATATTTGAGAAAAACAGAGAGAGACATCGTTTATACATCAGGTTTGAAACTGTAACAAAGGTGTGTTTAAGGAGAGAATGTGTTTAAAGAGAAAAAAAGAGAAGCATTGAAGGAGTTCCAGTTCAAACTTTGTTTTGAAAGCAGCTTGTTCTTTTGTCCTCATCACGCTGAATGAACAATTGTGCATGACCTGGTTTGACTTTGAATATGATTTAACTTTAACTCACACACTTTTAATGGTTAAAGATTCTGACCCAAATCCCCTGCTTGTTTTATTCTTTCCTCATACTTTGCTTAGTAAAGTCACCATGACATTTTTTTTACAACTATCTAGTTTCTAAATGCATGTTAAATGTATTTTATTATTGCATGTTCATTTTTATAACAAAGGTGTGTTTAAGGAGAGAATGTGTTTAAAGAGAAAAAAAGAGAAGCATTGAAGGAGTTCCAGTTCAAACTTTGTTTTGAAAGCAGCTTGTTCTTTTGTCCTCATCACGCTGAATGAACAATTGTGCATGACCTGGTTTGACTTTGAATATGATTTAACTTTAACTCACACACTTTTAATGGTTAAAGATTCTGACCCAAATCCCCTGCTTGTTTTATTCTTTCCTCATATTTTGCTTAGTAAAGTCACCATGACATTTTTTTTTTACAACTATCTAGTTTCTAAATGCATGTTAAATGTATTTTATTATTGCATGTTCATTTTTTAAAAATGTTTTCACCTATGTTTAATCAAAATGCCAACTGGACCTTTCAGTGAAAATGACCGGTCTCTCTGGTGACTTACAGAGAGCTTCTACAATCATTTAGTCCATTAAACTGGATGTACATCACAATACAAAACAAGAGATCTGATGCAACTTTGGTTTCATTGCAACTTTAAAGTCTGCATGAAATGGAAATTCTCTCCTCTTTTCTAAATGCATCTTAATGGTTTTATTTTTAACACTTCATGCATGTATATGTTCTATTTTTATTTATTTTGTTATATTCTACCCTTTTTTGTAATTTTTAACCAAAATGTCAGTCTTCATTGAAATTGGAAGACTTTTCTGTGGTGACATATGACAGACTTTTCCAATCATTTAGTCTGCTTAAACTCCGTCCATTTTTTACAATTGACCGCAAGCTCAAGCCAAGCTGTATCCAATCAACAATAGATGGATAGAACCAAGTCCCCGCCCTACATTTTTTCTTTTTTGATGATCCATTTTACTTGGATATAAATTACCACTATACGAATAAATGATCTGTCACTGTTTCCATTACATCATGACTTTAAATTACTGACTGGTTCAGTGGCTGCACTTCTGTAGTTAAAAAAGTTGGGAGACATTTCAATGTTGAATTTTATGTTCCAAGTGATTCAACTAATCTTCAGGTTTTATAATGAAAATCAATACTGTGAAGGGCATTTCACCACAGTGCAATAAAGCTGAGGGTACGTCCTTGAACAGAGCTCAGTTTACCAGGGTGCCACAAGAAAAGACAGGAACTATAACTTTTCGACTGTGTTAGAAAATTGAATGCCTCCTCCAAAGGCTTAACTTGTGATATAACCTGATTACTTCTTCCACTCCTTCTCCTTTCTTCCCACTTCCCTCTTTCTGTTTTTCACTCCCTCCCTTTTTTTACCTCACCCCTGCTACCTTAGTTTTATGTGTTGCTCTGGCAATCTGTGATCCCTCTGTAATGTTGCAATGACCTTTGCACATTGTTTCTTTGGTTTCCACTACTTACACTGGCTTTGTCTCCCTCTCTCATTCGTTCTCTTCCTGAAGATAAGGTCCTCTGTGTTACGCTTGCTGAAAGACTCTTTTTCAACAGATCTCTTCCACAGCTAAATTTCCATTCTTGTCTCTCCCTCTCTCTCTCTCTCTCTCTCTCTCTCTCTCTCTTTGATTCAGCTAAGCATGAAAAGCAGGCCTGATCCTGTGTGGAATTCACTGTGAAGGATGGAGAGGGAAGAGAGAAGTGTGGCTGAAAGGAAAAGGAGGTAAATCTAATCTGAGTGAAAAGTGAAGCTGGTTAGAGTGAAAAAGAGAAAGACAGGGAAGCGAGACGCACTTGAAAGTGCCTGATAGTTAAAGAGTTTTACCCCCTGAGAAGCGAGTAATGCATAACATTTGAATACATTTTAATGAAATGAAAAACTGAGGATATGTGATGCATGTAGAATAATGCAGCGAACAATAACAGTTTCACAAAATGTGAATAATGAATTAAATTAAAAGACTATTTGAAAGTAGAGCTGAAGTATGAAACACAGGTTCAAGGCCTAAAGCATTTAGAAATTCATAATGTATCACAAATAACATCCTCTGAATAATAGAAAATAATAAACAACATCCTCTGAATAATAGAAATTCTTTCTTATGAATAATAGAAAGTCTTCTGACTTTTTTTATTTTATTTTTTACCTTCATTTGTGTTGTAATAAAAAAAGATTTTAATAAAATATATTATTTTATATAATTGTATGCACATACAGACAAATGTATGAATCATACAATATTGTTTACTATAATGGAAACTTTAATTCAGTGTAGAATTAAAAGTTTCAGTGTAGTTTTGTCACATTTCTGGTTTAATATATGCTTCTATCCAAATACTTATAATTGTATCATTGCATCAGATACTTACAATGGCTTTGCTGCACAAACTTATGTATAACACAATGTACATCATCCAACTTACAATAAATAATTTGCATTTGTTCTAGACACATGGACAGACAAAACAGGATGTTTCCTGCAGAAAGGTACAAATGCAGGTAATGGTCGAATAGTGGAATTAAATGCTAGAGATTACTTTAAAAAGCTTCCAAGTTGCATAAATGTGCAAGGTCACAGCTGAGAGAGAGAGAGAGAGAGAGATGCACATGGCTTTGAATACCAACATAATAGTTTGCATACATAAAGCATTCCACATTTTAATAGTTCACTTTCATCAATGTCATCTATACGATTTATGTAATTAAATGCTGATTAAAGTGAGGAAGCGCAGATCATATGTACACCCATGAGTCCACATGTATGCACCCCTCCCCATCAACACACACACAGCTGTTGAGGGGCAGAGCGGCCTGATCACTCTCACAATGTCAGGCCTGCAGAATGCAGGGAAGCGACACAAACTGGCATTCTGCTCATTCCCTTACTAAAGCACATAATCTATCCATCTCTCCCCCTTACTCGCTATGGATCCCTCCCACTACCTCAGTTACCAATGTCACACACATATTTCCTTCCCCACCTTCACACACACACGCACTTGAAGAATGGCAGGACACTCTCTGTTCTGTCCTCTCCGGTGTCCTCTTTCAAAATGGCTGGTTGTCTCAGGGGCCCAGAGGTTAGAGAGCTTCTCTAAAGTGTCATAAGAGTGCAAAAAGACAGGGATGATTCAGGGAGGCAGTATAGAGGGTGTGTGTGTTTTGTGAAATGAGATCAGCCACATTTGGTGTCTGAGGCTCAAAGGAATGTAAGACTTTTGACTTTGTCCTGTTTGCATGTGTGTATGATGTCGAAAGACAATGACAGTGACGGGGAGATTCCTCCTGGTGTTATGCTATAATCACATCACATTACTGATGAAATATTAGACATTGTTTGCAAGTCCGACGTGTTTTTAAAAGTTGGATGAAGGATGAACTACATAGATCCTGTGTTTAAAGTATACATACCCTGATGAAATATAACTTCTCACTTAAAAATATAAGTACTTATTTTAATCATAATGACTCAAAGTACTTACCTTTGAATGTATTAAATGTATGCTAATCTATAATAATATAATAATGTTATTTTATTTATATTAATATTAGTGTTGTCAAATGATTAATCACGGTTAATTGCATCCAAAATAAAAGTTTTTGTTTACATAATATGTGAGTGTGTACTGTGTATATTTATTATGTATATATAAATACAAACACATGTATATATCTAAGAAAAATATGTTGTTTATATATTAAATATATTTATATATAATATAAAATATAATAATATAAATGTATATACATATAAATATTTTCAAAATATATGCTTTATGTATGTGTATTTATATATACATAATAAATAAACACAATGCACACTCATATATTATGTAAACAAAAACTTTTATTTTGGATGCGATTAATCACGATTAATGGTTTGACAGCACTAATTAATATTATTATCAATTATAATTATTTTATGTATTTATTTTTACCAATAATAACACTATTATTATTAATTTAAACATTTAAAAATGAATAATAATAATAATAATAATTATTATTATTATTCAAAAATATATATTTATAATTATTTTATTTTAAAAAAATCAAATTATTATTTTAAAAATTGCTAAAGAGAGGGGGTCTATTGTTCCAGAAACATTTTCCTCTGAAATATTGTTAAATAAAAAGATAAATTATTAAAGGGGTCATATGGTGCTTTTTTAAAGATCATTATTTTGTGTATTTGGTGTAACAGAATATGTTGACATGCTTTAATGTTCAAAAAACACATTATTTTTCAAATACTGTACATTATTGTAGGTCCTCTATGCCCCGCCTCTCTCAAACGCTTCGTTTTCTACAAAGTCCCTCCTTCCAACAAGCACAGTCTGCTCTGATTGGCCAGCTGACCCAGTGCATTGTGATTGGCCAAACACCGCAAGCACTTGTTGAAAATGTAATGCCCCTTACCATAATCGCGAGCTTCATCTTTCAAAATAAATGTAAAGACAGAGCCCGAAAGGGGAACAGAGTCGCGTGACAGACATAGTGATGAAGCTGGTATGTGTTTGTGATGTGACCCACTCTCTCTCTCTCTCACTCTCTCGCTCTTTCTCTCTCACTCTCTCTCTTTCGCTCTCGCTCTCTCTCTCGCTCTCTCTCTCTCTCTCGCACTCTCTCGCGCGCACACACACACACACGATGCGCAAAACTCCTTATTTGAACAGTCAATAGCAAATACTTAAACTAATAACAAAACAGTAGCTGATTCAGAAGCGCCAGATTGTCATAGCAAAGTCAGAATTACCTCCTCTCCTAGGTTCAC
>NW_015505608.1:46586-79787 GCF_001515645.1 Sinocyclocheilus grahami | reverse complement strand
TAAAGTATATCTCTTTGGTTTTGAGACTTTAGTCTTTGCAACTTCAGGGATCTTATCTATGCACAATCAGCTTGTAACACTCCAAAGAGAAAGGAAAACTTGAAATCGCATCATATGACCCCTTTAAAATAAATTATCCACTCAAAAAGATAGTGATATTTCAGTTTTTCTTTTTTAATAAATCTGCAAAAATGTCAACAATTCTGTGTTTTTCTGTCAATATGGGGTGCTGTGTGTACATTAATGAGGAAAAAAATTAACTTAAATGATTTTAGCAAATGGCTGCAATATAACAAAGAGTGAAAATTTAAGGGTGTCTGAATACTTTCCGTACCCACTGTATATAAACAACAGTGAGGTGCATTGCAAAGGTCAAAGACTTCCATCTAGAGCTTGTTTACCCAGACCAACAATTAAAAAAACAAAGCAAATTGACCCAAGAACATATCCTGCGTGAACCATCTTTTAGTGTGTGTGTCATTAACAATGGCATTGAGTTTCTTTAGGCTTTTTATTTTGCATTGATTATGGTAGCATTGACCTATTCTGTCTTAAACATATTAGTTTGCACATTTGAAGATACTGACCATTTTAGGTTACTCCCTTGAAGCTTTTCCAAAAGGTGTCAGAGGTCACAGGGTCAGGTTGCAGCCGCGGGTGGGTGTCTGGGTGGGGGTCAGAAGGGTGTCAGTTCTCTGATCTCTTTTTTTGGAAGTAAAAATGCACCAGGCACAACCTCTGCTGCTTCATCACTGATATCAGTCACCTCACATAGCTGGAGGATGTTCTGTTTGAGTCTGCTTCAATGCTTTCATGGATCTAAAGTCTGTCAAATCACGCTGACCGGCTTCTGCATTACCATCCTTTCGGTCAGGAACGGAGAGTAGAGAAGCACAACTGCTGGAAAAGAGGCTTAGCTTCAGTGTGATGAGTTCAAACAGGTTATTCCCAGACACATAGTCATTTCCTGAACAGTAATCCCACTTATTATTTGTTGAGCCTGTTGGTCTTTTCTATGTTGTGTAGTTTTCTAAGATATATTCACGTAGGCATTTATCACGTTTACCCCCATTAAGTGTCTATATATCTTTTTTTTGTGGGCCTGAATATTAATTCATTCATAAATATTTCTGTTGTGTCTTAATTTAGATTTTTCTACATTTTCTTTTCTGTTTTGTGTGTTTTCTCATTCTAAGGAAAATCTCCTTGAAAGATTAAAACAGATGGGTTAGTGTGACCGCAGGTGTTCTTTAGCAGACGGTAATTGTGTTTGTGTCTGTCTGTGTTTTTGTGTCGTGGTTAGATGTTTTTGCTCTGGTTGACCGCTTACATTATATACTCCAAGACTCAGGATTTGCAGAAAGTTCACCCCAAAATTAAAATGATGTCATTGTTTACTCACCCTTAAGTCATTTACCAAACCTGTATGAACATAAAAGAAGAAATTTGGAAGAATGTCCTGGTCTCTCTGTGTCATGTAGTTCCATACATTAAAGATGAACTTTCAAAAAAGGATGCAAAGTCACCATAAAAGTCTCAAGTTTTCAATACATAAGATATTTGAGGAACAGATAAAAATGTAAGTATTTTTAGATCAAGGGAAATCAAACCAAAATGTATTTATAAAGCATCTTAAAGGGTTAGTTCACCCAAAAATGAAAATTCTGTCATTAATTACTCACCCTCGTGTTGTTCCAAACCCGTAAGACCTTCGGAACACAATTTATGTTAACCTTTTAGCACAAAGAAAACGACTTTATTCCACATTTTCGTCTCTAAACTCTTAAAAATAAAGGTGCTTCACGATGTCATTGAAGAACCTTTTTGTCTAAATGGTTCCATAAAGAAGCTTTAACATCTGAAGAACCTTTCTGTTTCACAAAAGGTTCTTCGTGGCGAAAGAACGTTCTTCAGATTCCAAAAAAATAAGAAAGAGATGGTTCTTTAAAGAACCTTTGACTGAATGGTTCTTTGTGGAACCAAAAATGGTTCTTCTATGGCATCGCTTGGAGAACCTTTTGAAGCACCTTTATTTTTAAGAGTGTACTGCATCACTTGTGGACACGCGTTCACGACAGTATCATGACGCGAGCATGTGGCGGCGCCGCCGCTGACCCAGATCCGGTGATGACGTCATTACACCTGATCTGGGTTAGCGCCGCCACACGCATGATACTGTCGTGAACGCGTGTCCACAAGTGATGCAGTAGAGACGAAAATGTGGAATAAAGTTGTTATTTTTGTTTTCTTTGCACAAAAAAGTATTCTCGTAGCTTCGTAACTTTACAGTTGAACCACTGATGTCACACAGACTACTTTGTCGATCATCTTGGTACTTTTCTGGACCTTGAATGTGGTAGTTACCTTGCTGTAAATGGGAGGGTCAGAGAGCCCTCAGATTTCATCCAAAATATCTTAAATTGTGCTCCAAAGATGAACGAAGGTCTTACGGGTTTCGAACAACACGAGGGTGAGTAATTAATGACAGAATTTTCATTTTTGGGTGAACTAACCTTTTAAAAACTACAGAGTGTACCAAAGTGCTGCATGATTTCATAAGAGAAAAATAGAATACAATAAAATACAAATCAAAATGAGAAATTGTATTAGGGAAGGAGATAAATCAATCACAAATAAACGCCACAAACGGACGAAAATCTTGAAATCTGTCCTATCTCTCAATGTTGCATTCATGAAAATTATTCATGATTAAATTATTCTTTTGAGTGAGATATTTTCAATGAATCTTTGATTCAGTTTGCAACTATTAAAATAATTATTGGTAATTGAAATAAAATCAATTTTAAACTTAGAAACTTTAACAAAATTAGAAATGTTACTTAGGCAACTAACTGAAATAAGTCAAAAAAATTACTAAAACTGAAATAAAATAAAAATCGAACTATATTTTAAGCACATAAGGATATCACAAAAAAAAATGTGTAGTTACTTAAAGTAAAATAAAAACTGAAAATATAAAAATAAAAGATAATTCAAACTATTAATAATAAATATTATAGTTACTAAAATAATGCTGCTGTCTGTTTTTCATCCAAAGTTGTCACCCTATGTCAGACATCTTGGAATATACTAAATGGGTCATTTGGGCCACTTGTATGATTCTTTTATGATGCTTCTAGTACCCATTTATTGTAATTTACTGAAAAAGCGCAACTAGTAAATTTGTCATAAAACCTTGTTTCATGTTCCACAGAAGGGTGAATAAATGATGATAGAATTTTCATTTTTGGGTCAGCTATCCCTTTAAAGCCCCACCCACAGACTCTTCAATCAGTCTGCTCATCATTCCCAGATCTCTACAGGACACTTCAGGGACTCTGATTCTTTTAACATGAAGAGAGAAAAGTGAAGAGAGCCTGAAGAGGGAGAGAGATCTGGTATTTGGGTGTCTCCTTTAGCAATGTTGCTGGAGTTCATGCTGTGGCTTCAGTACAGCACAAGTTTCACTCGACTTCCTCTCTCTCTCCTCCACTGCCTCTCATTCCTTTCCGTCTGTGAATAAACATGTTTGTCATTTATTTGTGGAAGTCTGTGGCCTAATTCATTAGCTCCTTTGTTAGACGCTCATTGTGTTTCCTAATTATGGGTTCTCTCTTTCAATCTGTCTCTTTCCCTCCCTTTCTCCCTCCCACATCAGACAGAATTTGATTCTCCCCAAATTACTGTTATTTTCTGTCTCTGCACTGAGTGGTTAACAATGGTAATAACGGTTGAGTCAGGGTGTGGCGATCAGGTGGGTCGGCCTTTATAACAGCCCATCATAGGGGGTTATTTCAAACTGTCTCCATGGAAACACAGCAGGGAGGGTCTAATTCTGCATTGACTGTCTGTGTGACGACACAACGCTCTCTTCTTGTCCATTCCTGCTCTATCTGGCTTCACAGTGAGAGTGAGTGGAGTGGGGGGTTGCTGGGATTTTGGGAATGAGTGCCATTGCAATGCAGTGAGAGCCCAAGCTAAAAATACCTATTGACACATAGACTCTAACAAACATGGTGAGCAGCAAACAGTCGCACCACCCAAAACACACATACACACATGTAGAAAATGGTTTAGAGGGATAAAAAGTGATGACAATCTAAAACATCGCTCAGTGGATCTGTAAAATCTCTGTGATGTGATTTATACACTGTCTTTAGGCTATACGAGTTTATTCTATCACATAATAGGTGGCTTATGGTGGTCCTGTGATGGGATATGTCATAATGCTGTTTGATGATCATTTATTATGTCAGTACTATTGTGTGCCAGCATAGTTTGGCCTCTCTGACTTGCCGTACTGAAAGCAGAGTTTAGATTCGGGCAGAAGGCAGGACATCTAATACACTTCACTGCCATTGCCAGCACCCAACTCGGAAGCAGACTAGAAACAACTGCCTGCTCATAAATTACACCGGTGTGTGTGTGTGTTCCTGAAGCACTGAAATAAATGTAGGGGAAACTCCTTTCCAAATATATACAATAAACACTCTAAATCATTTTTAGACTCATGAACAAAATTTGTTTATGTAGCTGAGTAAGCTCCTCGTAATAGAGCTCTTCAATCATGTGGCCAATCTATAGGCCAAACTAGAAGGCTAATTCGCTAAATCCTATTCAAGACATAGAGAGGCCTGTTTCCACCGCAAAGTAAAAGTTAAATACAAAGGTAATGTAACATTATTTCTTGTAATTTAGACTTAATATCTCTCAATATGACTTTATAGATCGCAATTGCAACTTTATTTATCTTAATGATGACTTAAATCTTACAATTGCAACCATTTTTTCACTGTAAAAAAAGTTGACCAAACTCAAAACCGCAGTCGACTTTAGGTAACTCAACTAGCAACTGAGAACTTAAAAACTTTAGTTCATCTAATGAATAAAAAGCAGTCTACTGAATTTAAAAAGAACGGTCACATCAACTAAAGATTGCAATACTAATCCTGTTTAGCAATCCTCTTGCATTTTTAAAACCCACTAGATAACTGTCACGAATTCAGTCCATGGACTTCCGTCTATTCACCACCAGAGGTCACCCTTTCCATTACATTGACTCTCGCACAACACAAACTGTTGCATAGCACCCCGGACTACATATCCCATCATTCATTGCACGGTTTGCACACTGCACTGATTGCACTCATTGCACACAGCTGTTTCTTATCACCTCACTCACTATATAACACCCACTCAAACTGCCATTCTCTGCTGAGTATTGTTTAGCCCATACCCCATTCCGAGTCTCTGTGTTTTCCTTGTTTTGCCTTGCCTGTTTTCGCTGTTTCTGATCTTTGCCTGTTTTCCTGGATTTTTCCCTCTCGTCTCGCCCCTGTGATTCTGTCTACCGATCGGTGACCTACGCTAGCCCTGGGACTATTCTTGTGTTTTGCCCGCCATATACCTGTTTGCCATTGTTTGACCCTGCCTGTGTACCACGTCTCTTTAATAAAGCCTGCAGATGGATCCACACGTCTCACGTCTCGTCAGCCCCGTCACAATAACATGGGCAGTATCTGCCTCTTAAAACTAAAGGCAAACAAAGATAAATGTATCAAATTCAGAAGTTGCAATGAGATGCACATATACCTCAACACACGATTCTCAAACAGTGAGGATCAACAAATGTTGATTCAGTAAAAGTACGAACTCTGATCCACACAACAGCTAACTGACAGTAACAACAGCAGCAGCAGCATAAATGAAGCCAGTAAAATGCAAAACAATGATAATCTTTTAATAATCACCATAAAATGGCATGCTGGGAACTTGCACAATAGTGTTCAGTGTAATGTTGTTTGTTCAGATGACTCAATTTAGAACATTTGGATATGTTGTTAACAAATACTTGAGTATCCAAGTAAGGTAAACAAACCAACTTTTACGAGTATTCTTGTTCAGGTCACACAAAATAATAAACTGACACCGCCTACCAAAAATTATTTGTTACAAGCTACTTTCTTACATTTGCAAGTAAGAACGTTTTCGCAAGTTGGATTTTTTTACGGTGTTAATAAGTCACAAATGTGAAAAATAAAGTTGCATTTACATCGCACGATTGTGAATTTATTTTTCAAAATTGCAACTATACTGCAGTATGATTTCATATCAGCACTTGCACGTTTATTTCTTGTAATTGTAACATATCTTGCAATTGTGACTTTATATTGCACTGTGAATTTATTTTTATGCAAGTGAACATAAAAAATACTTTACGCAAGATGTGCCTTATGTTTTAAAATTGTGTCGTCTTGTAAATGCGACTTTATTTTTCACAATTGTAACTTTACATTGCTCATTGTGACTCCAAATCTTGCGATTGTGACAATATTTCTTGTAAATGCGGCTGTTTTTCACAATTGTGACTTTATATTGTGCAATTGCACGTTTTTTTTTTTAAATAATTGACATATCTTTTCATTCTTACATTATTTATTTGCATATGTGACTTTATATCACGCAACTGCAAGTTTATTTCTTGCAATTGTGACTAACATTTCACAATCTCACAATTCTGTTTGACCTTTTACTCAAAGGCAGAAACAGGCTTCCATATTATATTATGACCCTTTTATTGATCGTATGTATTAAGTTGTAGAATATAAAAGCCACTTCAGGCAAGTTAACAAACCTTATATTATCCACAAACAGAAAACTCCAATAACCTTTTCAAAATTCCATTCTCATGTCTGTAAAATAATTCATCATGTGGTCAAATATCACTGGAACCATAAATATTGTGGAGCTACAAGACCAGTGACATTCCTTGCTGTGCTGGTGTTATCAGTTCCCTCTGCATTCCTAAGGGAGGTGATAAAGAGCCTGTGAAGAAGAGAAGACCAAATGCCACCTCTGCATTTTCTTCAGATACTGAAGCACACAACTCCATACTTGCATTTGCAGGGTTATATACAAGCTGCATTTTTCATTTTACTGTGGAAGACATTTAATCAACCAGACATCCTAACTGGGAAATCCTTTCAGGTGACAAATGGTATGGCTAACCGTGTCTGCCAAAATCACCAGATGTCTAAACAAGCAAATTAACACCAATCAGATTAGGGCTACAGTATGTGTCTGGTTTCTGATTAACCCCTGCGTGACCTATTGTGTGTTTACCATTATTCACACTGATAAAAACTCAGACTGTGTCTCAGTCAGTACCAGACCCTTGATTATACTGTTTAAAATAGGACTAATTCATTCACTCTTTGTCGATTAGCGGGTGTTGCAGACTGGTTATGTACGTCATGTGAAAAGCAGGCTGCTCTACAGTAATGCAACACATATGGACAGCACAAGCATGACCAATGACTCCTGTTAAAGACCACAGAATTTCATTTGGATAATTTATGAGGTCACGGTTGAGTGAAATATGAGACTAGCGCGGAGCTGTCGGCGTTTACAAACCGGCAAATAGTTTGACACAATCTACAGGAAATTAGTGAGTTGTGTTTTACTGTTTTTTCAGAGGGGAAGATTATTTGTATTGGTTACTATGAGCAAATTATGCTTGTGAGGCACTGTAACATATCCAAGTCACACCCGAAACCACAAGCGTTTAATAGTTTTCCCTGTTTAATTAGAAATGAATTATAATGTAATCCACATGAAGGATTTTACATGACTTGTTTTTGATTGTGGTGCAACAATCAAATGAGATAGGAATGCTTCATTGTCTCTGTAATGCTGCAGTGTTTACTGCCGTTAATGATAATTAGTAATGTCTTAGTTGATGTGATGCAGTGCTATGTGATCTCATTGCCCGTGATCTTCAAAGGTTTTATTTCCTAAGTGTGTTGCTGTAAAGCTCATAATTAGTACCAATCAGAAGTGTGGACACACCTACTCATTGTTTATGATTACTATTTTCCATATTTTACAATAATAGTAATTAAGACTATGAAAAAACACTGATTGGAAGCATAGGGTTTATGTAACGAGCAAAATTGTTAAATCTTAAATTTTGCTTCTTCAAAGCAGCTACTCTTTACCTTGATAACAGCTTTTTAGAAACAGCATTCTCTCAGACAAATGAGGTAACCACTTGCTTTTCCGACAGTTTTAAGGCTGGCTCATGCAGAACATATTTTTGTGTTCCACTGCAGCTTTTTAACTGTATTTCTATGTAAACATATGGTAAACAGACACAAAGTGATTTTTAACTCTGTAAAGCCTGACATGTTAATTTATACACAAACATTTTAAAGATTTTTTTTTATTATCATACCTTTACACAAAATCTAAAATAAGTGTTTGCATATGTTTTTGTTGAGTATCATATCTGATACATCAGGCTTTTATGGCTCACATTGTATGATATAGTGAGAATATGGAGCACACACTTGTGAAGGACAAAAATACCTTATTTATAATGCGAGGACCAAAGTGAGCAAAAATATGCCATTCAGTGCAGTTGCTGATATTTATACGGCCAAAAAGTACAATGAAATTCTGACAGCTTGTAAATTAATGAGATCTTTATAACAGTATAGCATACTTACATAAATGCAAATAAATATTATTTGACCCTATGTATCTCTCAATAATTTGCCTTGGCAAAATAATATTTACAGTAAATGCTACGTTTTAAAACCGAACACTTTAGTTATATTGTGGGGGGAAATATATGTAAAATGCAGCGCAATACAATGATGATTGAGAGAAGTACAAATAAACATCCCTCAAAAGCCTGACTTCAACATGATTTTTCTAGAAAACAAGTGTATGGATAATTAAGTAAATCTAAGTAAGTGAGGATTACACAGCCTATTGCTAGATTGTGTACAACATGTTTTCAGCAGTTCTGATCATGTTGATCATTTAGAGGCCTTAAAAATTTGTGTATCACATATGATACAGAGAGCTTTATAGGGTTAAAGTAGGCATAAAATGAAAATGAACTTTATTTGTTTTGTAAATGCATGTTACAGTATATCTCTAATTTTTCTGCATAATGTCACTCTTTTCCAGTGAGACTTTTTTGTGATTGGTTTATAAGTTGTTAATTTGCTCTTCTAATTCTAGAAAGTATACATTTCCAGTCAAGATGTTACTTTCAATTTATGTATGCCTACATTATACTTTTAATTACATTCTGACATATTGTTTGTAAAGACATTAGTAGCTGTGTCCTCTTGTGCAAGAATAATGATGGCAAAGAGTCAGGGGAACATTTTTATTGCAGAGGGCTGTTTCTGTCAGTATAATAACATTTTAATAAAGAAAGAATAATCCACACACTATCACACCCACACGAACAAAGACACACCCACATGAAATCCCTAAGCAAGGGCATGCAGGACTGGAGGCTGAAAAGCAGGAAACCAGCACCCTTGTATCGGTATCTCTGTTATCATCACTGTTACCTGAGTCCTATAGCAAAAGTGCACAAACTTGAGTTCATCAAAACCAACCCACTCTCTAACAAATGCACTTTTTAGTCCAAAACAACATGACTTCAAAATCTTCGAGTGGCTTGTGTTAGTGTGCATGTACAATGTGTGTTACACAATCTCACTTCTATAACTGGAACACTTCTTTCAGGTTTTTCTGATATCTCTGTAAACTTTGCATAGTCTAGAACATCATTCCCACCACAACTCTAAACAACACCTTCACTCCATTGTCCGCATTATAAACGTATATCTCTGCTCAGAAATTAAAGTATTCAACAATAAAAGACTGCTGGTTGCTTTAAAAAGTGCTTTAAGTGTCCATAACATCTTTTTATCAGAACAATCTTCTAAAGTCAACAGCCTGTCCCTGGCCTCTATCTCTATTCCTCAAACACGGCTGGTTCTGCCCTGCATACAGAGGTTTATGGTACTGAGATTGAGGGTAAAATACATTCACATGGGCAACTCAGTTTGAGGTCAAAGCAGCGACCTTTGACCTCACCTGACCTTTGGCATCACTGCTTTGAGATTGATGATAAATCAGCAATTGTATTCATCAGTGTTTTTTTTTTTTTTACACTAATTGCACCATCACTGGTTGTACAGACATTCCTTCTGCCCTCTCAAAAAGGGAAAAGGCTGCATGCAGGAGGTACAAAAGCTTTCCAAACATTTTGATACATTTCCGGAAGGTACAGAGGCACAGAGAGGCTGAAAAATAGAACACAAAACCAGCAAAAATAGGTAGAATGGGGAGTGTGTTGTCTATACAATGGGCTGTATAAGTACGCAACGAGTCAAATGCTAAATAAATGCGTAGCGTTTAAATTCAAAACTTTATACAGTCCTTTGATTGACACGTTGCAGATTGAAATGAGATGGTCATAAAGAGATCAGTGATAAATAAAGAAACTGGAATGCATGAACGCGGAATGAACATTGATCTCATCCCTCACTCACACTCGTTCTCTCCCAGCACACTGAACATGTTGAGAGTGAGGCCCTTCCTGTCAGCCTTCACGGTATCATCTTCATCATCTCCATCAGCATCCTCATCACCATCGGCATCCCGATCGTTGTCCTCCTCCAGCTCGGAACTGGATTCGCCCTCGTCGTCTTCCCTGTCACCACACTCATCCTCTTCTTCCTTCCTTCCTTGTAGAGCAATGATCTCGGCCAGGTCTGGGTGTGATTCCCATTCATCTGAAGAAACAGTTATTGTATTTAAACATATTGCTATAGCTTCAAAGGTTATTACATGGCAGATACAGATGAAACATTCAACAATATAATAAAGAGTTATAAAACGTTTTTTTGGGGTCCATCTTACAAAACAAGTATTTCCAAGTTTGCCCTATTAAAAATGACATAAAAAATTGGGCAAACCAAAAACATATGTTAGTGCTACAATATTCTGAGGACAGAGAAATTACACATCAAATCTGGTCATGAGTGGCGGGTGACAAGAACGATAGTGGTTTGACCTCTGACCTTTACTCTGAGCATATCCAGGTGGTCGCAGACATAGGCACAGCCGTCCGTCGATGGCCAAACGCAGGAGACTGTTGGCTGCTCGATAGACATCGTTACGGGCCGCCTTAGCAGTTTTATACCCTCTCCTCTCGGCCCAGGCTAAAAAAAAGAAAGAAAAACAGATGTGACTATTGATAAACCAATAAAAACAACTTCAGCTCTCCAATTTCTCCCTCCAGTTGAATATGTGTTAAATATGAATCTTAAATATGAAATGAATGACGCCATATGAAAACAGCACAGGCACCTTCACACACGTCCCATGCTGTCCAGTCCTGTGTTTTGGGGTCTTGTGGAGTTCCTGGGCTGTGGTCAGGATGTGTCAGCTTTAACACAGACAGGAAGTTGGTCCGTTCACACAAGTATCCTACTGAACTGTAAGGCTCCTGCAGCTGGGACACTGGATATATACCAGCCAGGATCTGTTTGAGAAGATAAATAACACACACACACACACACACATAAACAAAACACAGACTGGATGACTTAACTTTCATAAATGATACAGAATCATGCTGGTTTTACCTGTAGCTGCTTGTCCACTTGGGAAGGGAAGACAAGCCCAGGACAATCACACAGTTTAACAGTGGGAGTGAGGTAGTATGTTTGGAAATATTTAGTGTGACCTGGGGTTCGAGACACGCTCACGACCTTCCTGCCGACTAGACTGTTTAGCACTGAAGATTTGCCTACATTAGGAAAACCTGGAGAAAGTGCCAAAAGACTCCATATGAATTTTAAACTAAATAATGAATTTAAATGTACACATCAAGGAGAAGATACTTCAAATAAGATATATGTAACTGATATTGATGTAGAACAACAATACTTGTTCAGTTTTAGCATGAACTGGACATTATGATAATCTTTTCTTCTCTGTTTTGATATATATTAGAGTGAAATTGCTTCTTGAATGGGAAAAAAATGTAGATCGTGACTTGACTTTGTTCATCGTTGTTATTTGCTAAATTCTGCTTTTTCATGCATGTCATGAGAAAATAGATGTTGTAGCGGCAAGGGGGGGGGGCATTTATGTTTTTGATTAAAGATTATGAAGGCACATTAGTTTTTTTTTTTTAATAATGATGTGCACAATTAAATCATTTATATAATAAACACTGCAATATGCCTTAAAAATAGTGTCAGTTTTAATTTCATAGTGACTTTAACCTCAGGTTTTTACCTATGCAGCCCAATGTTAGTACTCCATCTTTATAAAGTTCTTGCGTGGGGCTGTTCATTTCCATGGCAACATCACTATGATGCTCCATCAACACAGATTCCGATCCATCATCAGCTTGATCCCCCTCTGTTCCCACAGCAACAGCATCCCTCTGGATCTTCTTCTCCCAGCTACTCAAATCCACTATAAACAACAACCATCATCATCATCATTTAATACTCCCTTTTGTTTTCCAGTGCTGATATTTTGTTGTCTAGGAGGAAGTTGTCTAACCTCTCCCTGCCGTGATCTCCTGACATGCCCTCATAATGTGAAAAGGTCCTCCAGCCTGATTCCATCCTGCTTTCTTCCTCATCCTCTTCTTCTGTAGAACTGCAGAGAGTACAGATGAAGGTGAAACTTTTATTCTTGTCTATTTTGTTCGGTCATATTATAGATAAAACACTGATACTGGAAAGACTCTCTCACGCGTTCTATAGGGTTGTCCTGGGTGCGAGGTGAAGCAGACACAGTGCAGGTGTGGGAACTGTTTAGTCAGGTAGTGTTTCCATGCCAAAACCAGCGGGGCGGGACACAAGTCCACCTTATTGAGCACCAGGATGATGTACTTCTTTAACTCACCAGTGATGTAGTGATACAGAGCAGGAGAAAAGTGCAGCACCTGCAGACAGAGTGATAATGTTTGCTTGTACTGAATGGCAAAGATGCTACACTGTGTCTTCCACACCATCCTTCTTTTGCTCAAAATGTATAACGCAATATAATCTCTGGCCCCACCTAGTGGAGATTTTATTACTTCAGTTTGCATAATTTGACACTCCCACATTTAGAGTAATGCCTATGCAATTTTGATGATCTTTTGAAAACTGCTAAAAGTTTCAACAGGCGTCACCATCGCACACTCACTGTGTGTCTGATATCCACTATGAGGAGAATGACATCAGACATCTCCATTACTCTCCAAAGCTGCCTCCATGTCTGAGAAAGAAAGAGAAGTCAGTCGGTCAGTAGTAGAAAAGAAAAAAACAAAAAGTGAATTTTTATACATAGTTGTTATTCAGGCTGTCTGAATTTCCGTAATGAACCCTTAATCTGTTATTCACATTCTTTCGGATTAGCCAATTTATTTGTAGTCCTTTGGCCCACGTTAGGTCAAATAAAATAATGATTTGAGAGGTTTGTGGCTCAGGCATTTTATGGTCTTCTTTGCTACATGAATCCAAAACTATCTGACAATTGGAGACTGTTAAAAACAATGAATTCACTGTGATCCAATGCTCTGCTCAGCTAAGTGGTTGAAACATTTAGATGCACATTTATGAGTTCTTAGAAACAAAGCTTGTTTGTCTTAAAATGATCTG
This sequence comes from Sinocyclocheilus grahami, assembly GCF_001515645.1. Lineage (NCBI taxonomy): Eukaryota > Metazoa > Chordata > Actinopteri > Cypriniformes > Cyprinidae > Sinocyclocheilus > Sinocyclocheilus grahami. The sequence continues at coordinate 66,309 of NW_015505608.1, read as the reverse complement.
CACAATATTGCTGTGTTTCTGTTGTCTGAAGGCTTTTAAAAACAAATAAGGAATCATAAAACCTCTTTTAATAAACCAAATATACATACTAATTAGCGTTATACATTTTAACTGTTGAAAAAGTGTTGCTCCTTTAGCACTAAGCAAACACAACAGTTTTATGTGTCACATAGCTTGAGAAAAGCAACGGCTCATAAACCAGTGAATTTGAACACTTAACAGTGTTTGCCTCCAGCACTGTCTGGCCAAACAGATGCTCAAGCGCAATAAAAAAAAAGAAGCTATTTCATTACAGCTATTGACTCAGCAGCAATCAAATTCTGGTTGCTGATAAAAATTATTTTTTAAAGTACTTGTGTGGTGTTTTCAAACAGAACATGCCTCACCTCGAGATTGTGCTCAAAGTGGCTGAGGGTACCGGGTGGGTTTTTGGAGTTAAGAGCCTCCAGATACTCCAGAAATGACTTTTCCTCTTTCCGCAGCAATTCCTCTCGCCGCATGTTGTAATGCCATGAGGGCCGGCGTGGGAAATCCAGGCCTGTTATTAGACAAAATGAAAATGAAGGCTTAACAACATGGACCAAAACCAATATCACAATAAAATTCAAAATATAGTTATTTTTGCTGGTAATTTGATGGCAAAATGGGTAACAGGTTTGGGGTCAGTTTGATCATTATTAAATGAATACTTTTATCCAGCAAAGATGCATTAAATAGATGGGCAGCTGTGGCCTAATGGTTAGAGAGAGATGGCTGCCCACTGCTCCGGGTGTGTGTTCATGGTGTGTGTGTGTGTGTGTGTGTGTGCACTTGGATGGGTAAAATGCAGAGCACAAATTCCAAGTATGGGAATCATACTTGGTTACACATCACGTCACTATTAGTCTTTTTTTTTTAATAGATCAAAATGATAATACAGACATTTACAAATAAATGCTGTTCTTTTGAATTCTTTTTACGTTTATATTTATACAAAATCCTGAAAAACATGATTTTTATAAAAATATTAAGCAATATTAAAATGTTTTAAATGTTTTTATAAAAATAAATTTTTTGAGCACCAAATCAGCATATTAGATTGATTTATGAAGGATCATGTGACACTGAAGCCTATAGTTATGGCTGCTGAAAATTCAGCTTTTGCCTTAACAGGAATATTACACTTTAAAAATATATTAAAGGGGCCATATGATGCGATTTCTATTTTTCCTTTTCTTTAGTGTGTTATGTAGCTATTTGTGCATGTATAAGATCTGCAGAGTTACAAAGCTCAAAGTCTCCCACAAAAGGATTTATTCTGTCTAAAAGAGAAGGCTGATCCAGACTGGGCTAAAACGCCTCATTCAAACACGCTCCCACGCAAAAGCACTTTATTTGGCCTTCCGGAAGTAGATGCAATGAGGAATCATTGGTTAAGATTTATTTACAACAGAATAGCACAACCCAGATGTTCGAATTTGTGCAACGCATTTTATGGACGACAGTGAACCCGAGTAGCCTACACAGCTGGCTGTGCAAAGGCTATTTCTAAAAAAATGGGTCAGTTGCGACTTTGCTATGACAATCTGGCGCTTATTCTGAATCAGCTACTGTAAGTATGTTTTTAAGTATTTGCTATTGACTGTTCAAATACGGAGTTTTGCCCCGTGTAGAGTGTCACGTTGTGTGTGTGTGTGTGTGTGTGTGCGTGAGAGACACAGTGAGAGGTCACATCACAGTGGAGTCAGCTTTCTTAATCGCGGCTTGTGTACTGCAAATACATACGAGCATCATCACTGTGTCTGTCACGCGACTCTGTTCCCCTTTCGGGCTTGAACTGATGGTAAAACTAAGGACATTATTTACTGTCTTTACATTTATGTTGAAAGCTGAAGCTCGCGATTATGGTAAGGGACGTTACATTTCCGATGCATGTTTGTGGTGTTCGGCCAATCACGATGCACTGGGTCAGCTGGCCAATCAGAGCAGACTGTGCTTGTCAAGGGAGGGGGCTTTGTTGAAAACCACGTGTTCGAGAGAGGCGGGGCATAGAGGACCTACAATAATGTACAGTATTTGAAAAATAATGTGTTTTTTGAACATTAAAGTATGTCAACATATTGTGTTACACCAAATACACAAAATAATGATCTTTAAAATAGCATAAAATAGAAAAAAAAAGTTATTTTAAATTGGAATAATATTTCACAAAATTACAAAGTTCTCTGTATTTTTAATCAAATGCAATCTTGGTGAGCATATAATACTTATTTAAGAAACATAAAAAAAACTGTATCGACGGCAAAAATTTTGAACAGTAGTCTGTGTATTTAGTGTTTGATTTTTCAATTGTTTAGGCAAAAGTGCACAGAATTTGAAAATATCGCAAACATCTCTCTCTTTTACAGCAAATGGATGTAAACAGATGCAGCATTTTTGACAAGTCATTGACTCATCTATTTGACAGAAAAGTCACACTATGCACTCTTTCTTTCTTTTTTGTCACAGATGCTGCTACATCTGATGGTGTAATTGTGAAGGTGACATTTCAGCTAGTTTTGTGAAAACAATTCTCTCAAATGCAAAGTTTATTATCATAACACTCTGTCACCACTTTATGTTACACAGTAGCATAAATACCTTTCTCTTCTGGGTAGATCTGGGTCATATCAATCTCTAGTTGCTTTTCTGCCACCGGCTTCAGGATTTTCTCCATCGCTATTTTCTTCCTCTTCTCCACTTCCTCCTTGCTCTCCTTCTCATAGTGCAGACGGAATCTGCAAAACAAGCCATTATAAGATTAACAAACAGGACGATACATGTCCCTGCCAAAATATCTCATGTTGAATTAATTAATCAAGCCTGGACTGACCGTTTCACCTGTCCTGACTCACCTGTTGGGGTCATATCTGCCATCTCTGGTGCCAGGCTGATGATTGATCCTCTTGATGTCTGTCGTCTCGCTGTCTGATGTATCCGACTGTCTGTCTCTGCCAGGTCCTCTCTCCACACTGGCATTTCGGCTACTGTGACTCGAACCGGTTTCTCCTGCACACACACACATTCAGAAACTTTAAAGAGTGGTTTCTGTCTAAAACATGACTCAGCAAAGTAATGATTCCTGAATGTTTTTTCTTCTGTTTGTTTATTTTAGAATTATACACTATTTACTGTGAAAAACATCCTGTACTTCCAATCCAGAGTTTCTGCAGGTTTTATGAAGTTAAATTTAAGACCAAGTAAAGAAAATGTAAAGAATAAATCAAAATGTAAATGAAAACTTCTTAGCAATGCTTCAAAGTTTGAAAATATAACTTCCAATAGATCTCCATTACTTATTAATTCATTTGACGAATAAAAATAGCTACAACCATTTCTGTACCTTCTGATCACATTGCAATAAATTGATGTCCTTCCTCTGTATTTCTGTCTTGTTTTCCAGTGCAAATCTAATCTAAGAATCTAAAGATTCTTAAATGAAGATACAATGGGTATGAAAAAAAATTTAATATTCCACTATAAGATGTTTGTTCTTGTTTTAAGCATAAACGCAATCAATTTTGTTAACTTTTTCAAAAAACAAGACTTCACGTTAAATTTGCAACTCACGTAAATATATCTTAAAAATCTTTAAGTAAACGTTAGAACTTTTAAGTACATATATGTATAAATATATATAAAATCGTCGATTTTATTCGACTATTCGATTTTTTAAAATCCTCGACTTCATTTTGCTCGCGTCGACTAACCGGCAAAATACAGGAAGTTGCGCATTTCACAGACGAGAATCCATAAAACACATTATTAGACTGTTTCCCAAGGCTGCATGATATATTAAACCCATTAAGCATAATTGTGAATTCACAAACGCTACAATTTAATTAAATAATTATATGCGATGCAGTTCTAATACAGTATGCTCTTTAATTATTTACATGCGTGTAGGTTAAGTATGTGCGTCACACAGCGGCTCCGTTCACAGTAGTTCCACAGGAACTGTTATCATTTACATGTGTGGAGCGCCTCAAACTCCATCTCTGCATGTTGTTGTGAGTTTGGGTTTATTATAACTTTCATCTGGGAATGCAACGAGCACCATTTCATCAGATTTGTAAGGTAAATTATTTATAAATCTACGCAAACTCAGGAGAATGCATCGCGGTTTCAAAATAAAAGCTCAAACCCTCACTCTGAGTTTACACTTTTTGATGTCCACATATTCTTTTAATTTCAGTGGCTATAGCATTTCTGTCCTAAAGAAATGGACACATATTAAAGATTAAGTGGACATTTGAATTAAATGGTGCTTGGTCAATATTAAACAAGTATTAGATCGCACAGCAATGTGTAAAAACAATCGTCAGGCCGTTGGCGCCCTCTGCAGGCCTTTGTTGTAATGCGTAATGTACATTAGCTCTATTGTTTATAATACATTATGTATTTTAACAGTTTTGTTAAAGAAAACCATATGATTTCTTGCTTTTGATACTTTATTTGAACTAATTATTATTGCCTCATTGCTATTATATATGTATTTTAAGTCATTTTAAAGGCTATTGTTCACTTACATCTATTTTTATTACCACAAAAAATATATATTATAATTATAGGGCCCTATGAAATCCATTTATTTCCAAATTCAGTTTTTTTCCCCATTTTCTATACTCCGTTTTAATGGTTAAATAGAATTGTATTAATTAAAAAACCTGTCTAATTAATTTAGTTTTACACTTTTATCTTTACCAAATTCTGTTTTCCATTATTTTCTGGATTCCATTTGATTGGTTCCATTAAATTTTGCGTAATAAAAACTTTTTTTTCCAGAAATACTGCACATTTACATTTTTCTCCTAAATAAATTCTGGTAAATAACATTTCTGGTAAATACTACTTTAAAAAGTGTTTTTTGATTATAATTGTATTATTAGTAGACTAGAACATGTGGATATGTTATGAGATGGAAACTTGCTTCTTGCACTCTCTGTTGCACTTTACTTTTGCTTTAAAAAAGGATTTCATAGAAATTTGGATTTCATTTGGTTTAATAAAATATAAGTAAAATTGTTGATTTTTGTGGGAAATTAATCGTTTAGATTAATCGATAAATTAGTTTCCTCAGTGTGAAAAGATGGATCTCAAAATCATACAGTCACTTTTGGAAAAGGTTCAAATATGCACAAGATGCTGGAAAACCAAAGAATCTGGGGGATTTTTCTGAAGAACAGCAGGCAGTTGAACTGCTCAGGACCAACGCAGGACTCATGAACAACTATCACTAAACAGAAAAACAGTTATGGATCATCTGGGAAATGAAACAAAGTATTAAGATTTATTATTACCATTTATTACCATTATATATATATATAATACATATACCTATATATATAAAAATATATACAGGGTATATATGAACATCGGTTATGTGAAATAGCTTATTCAGGACAGTAATAAATAAAAAATAACATGCAATTTTCATGAGCTCTCTTATTTTTGTTAATTTTCACATATTTGCATATTCTGCAAAGGGTATATAAACTTATGAACACAACTGTATATATGTATGTATGTATGTATGTATATAATATATATTAGTGCTGTCAAACAATTAATCCAGATTAATCTCATCCAAAATAAAAGTTTTTGTTCACATAATATATATATATATATATACACATATATATGTGTGTGTGTGTACTGTGTATATTTATTATGTATATATAAATACACACACATACAGTAGATATTTTTACATTTACATATATATATTCATATAATTTGTATTATAGACCTATATAAATATTTTTTATATAAACAACACTTTTTTTCTTAAATATATATACATGCTGGTGTGTGTAGTTACATTATACATAAATATAAAAAGTACAATCATATGTTATGTAAACAAAAACTTTTATTTTGGATGGGATTAATCCTTTGACAGCACTATATATATATATATATATATATATAGCAGTGTATGCAATATTTAATGCCATGACTTGATGAAATTAAGACTTCTGCTCTGATTTAAGACCTTTTAAGGCTTTAATTTGTGAAAGCACCTTCAGAATCCAGTCATAACCCTCCATAATTAACACTTTGTTGCCATTAGTAGTTCTTATGAGAATAGTGCAGTGTGCTTTACACTGATGGCATGATTATGAAATGATTAACTAGTTCATCTGCACCGGTTTTAATTGACCAGAACACTTACAGAACTGCAGGCGAACAGCAGTGTGTATTGATCGCTTGGTTTTTGTGTTACGTAACTTCACGCTGAGTCTGCGCACTTATATACCGCATAACACAAACGCCGACTACAGCAAAACACTTGTTGCTCTAAATGCGTATCATAATCACCTCCTTTCACAGATGACAAATCACAATCGAAATTTAGTCTATATAGAAACATAACTGCTGGGGTGTGTGTCGTTCGAACTGTCAGGAGCAGAGTTGTTTACTGCACACAACCACCATATCAAGCTCACTTATGATGCATGTATACTGTTGCTTGGCGTGAAATTCGGCGTTACTTCTTGTTTGCAACCCACACATAAAAACGACAGCAACGCGCTGCTTTGAGCCTGTCAAGTTTGGTTACAACTTAGCACAACAAACTTAGCAAACAAAGTAGTTGCAGAAGCGTAGTAGCTCAATGAATGCTCTAATATGGGGGAACCGGTTTACATTACTACACACTAAAATATAAATCATAAAACAATGCGTCACGTGGCTAATGTGCGAGCGCGTTCAGCTCGCGGCGCGCTAACTCAGCTAAGCTAGTTAAGTTACCCACCTCTCTTTTTCTCGCGTTTCACCTGGAGCTGCTTCTTTTTCTGTTTGTTACTAAAAGGCTTTTTGCGTGGCATGTTCGCCTTAGTCAAAAGAAGACAATAGAGAGAATGCGCGAGGACGTATCCTCCTTGTACGCTTACTATTTACATTCGTGAAGTTTCTCCGTTACTCGCGTGGACTTTTCTGTGACCCCGCCCACTGACGGGGTGGACGCTACCAGAGCTGTAGAGAGCTATGGCTCTGGACGCTACCATTATAGTCTTCAAGGATTCAACACTAGGAGTCAGAAGTACATTCGATCGACAATGTTCAATTGCTCTCTGTTCTTTTACTACCTCTGTTCACTTCATGCGACTACTGTTTACTAAAGTCAAACGATAAAGCAGTAAGTAATTTTGACCCCCATATTTTTGACTAGTGGTGCAGTCTGTCACAGAAATGAAACTATTATACAATGGAATGTTAGAAACACCATTATTTGTCTTAAATGTAACAATAATTAACCACAAATAAATCTGAAAGTATATACAAAGTTAAGCACAAATAATTAATTACATTGTTTCTTTGACGTCTGACAAACAACTGTTAAACATGAAATCATGAGGGATTTTACAAATCTTATTTAGAAAAGTTCAGAATCTACAAACCACAAAGAAAGTAACTCTATTGTCTAAACCGACGAGGGTCCTTGTTGGTTATGGAGGAATAATAATAAAAAAAACATTAATAATGATATTCTATATTCTTACTTAATGATTTAGTTATTAGAAACGACAATACTACCCGTTAATGCCATAAATAATTTTTTAAAAATTGAAAAACCCAGGTTGACAGAGTTAACAGACAGATTATAAAACAGATTATCACAAGGAGGCACATTAGAAGCAATCATTTCGGTTTTTAAATCTTGTTTTAAAGGATTAATGCACACTAATCTGATTTTATTAATGCCTAGAGGTTGTTGCATGTTTACAGTTATTTTGATAACTGTAGTTACAATAGAATATTATATATTCTATTAATGTAATAATGTAAAATTTCGTCATCTGCAAATGGAAATACTAAACAGGATAATTTTTCAAGAAAAACACCATCTCATTAGATATTTGCCATCGACATTAGTTGACACACACATCTATAACTGTTGTCCTTTTTTCATTCACACACAATACATCTTTTAACCATATATACGTGCTTTTTAACGTATGTAACTGCAAACAAATTTCCCTTTTTAAAAGCAAAAACAGAACAACAATTCCCATACATAATGTGCAAGACACAATATTTCCGTTCTCATTGACAGTAACAATATTGATGTTGACAGTGCAGTGATCGTACCAAAAACTACAGACGCAGACAATCAAACAAACAAGATAAACTAGAAATTTCAGCAACAGACTTGAGATATGAGCTGGGTACCCACTGAAACAGCAACAGTCTTCAAGGAAGCTTTTGGGGAGGGAGATCAGGATTATAAAAAAATACAAAAGTCTATTTTCTTCGATTTTGTCCAATTAAATCCACTTGCTCCTTTATACAAATAAAACGTTATCGAGTAAGAAAAGTCATTCTATATCCACAGCTCTGTGTGGATCTCATCGATTGCAAAAGTTTTTTCCTAACCTCCAAAGTTTCATGGGATTCCTCATGAGTTTAGGTGTCCCACCTGTATGGCAGAAGCCTCCACAGTGATGCAGAGGTCTTTGTGAGGGGAAATGTCAGATATACAGACAGTTTTATACTGCACATCTGCAGAAGGTACTGACTTGTATTGGTTCAAGTCGAATATGCACGGCTGGATGAAGGCATTGTTCCTCTCGGCTTGGCTTTGCCCGTCTCCATCCGAGCTACTTCCTCCTGTGTGACCGGAGCTGTGATTCTGTTGGTTTGATCCGGGTGGAGACGGAAGCATATCTGGGGTGTGTTTTCGCATGTGCTTCATCAGATATGTTTCCTACAGACAAGAGAAAGATACATATTAGGATCATTTTAAAAAATAATTGGAAATGCTGCTCATTTATGGTGAGAGATTGGGCGCTGATGTTTGTACCGAGGTATATGTGTGGTTGCATAAACCACAGGAGTAGAGTTTGTCGTGTTTGACCGTGTGAGTGGACAGATGAACCTCCAGGCTGCCTGCGTCTACATAACCACGGTTACAGTGGTGACACTTATACGGTTTGTCCTTGTTGTGCTGATGCCGATGAGACTGTAAAAGATTGAGAGAAATATTAAAGTGACAGTTTACCCCCCAAAAAATCATAATTTACTCACAACATGTTGCTCCAAACTTGTCCAAATCAGAGCTGCTCGTTTGCAAACGATGAAAGTGGATGGGAAGCAAGGGTTGTCAAGCTCCAAACAGTATCATAAAACCATCATAAAACAACCCATAAGACTTGGGTGCTTGTTTTAAGTGTTTTGAAGGTGTACAATAGTTTAGCGTAAGGAACAGGCAAAAATGTATGTTACTATTGACTGAAAATGTTGCTTGACTGCTGGAGGAGGGTTCTGCCAAATTCAAGAATTGAAAAAGAAGAACTGAAGAAGAATCGAAGAATTGGCTCCCTTTTCAATTCATGAATGTGAATATAAATTGAATTGGCTACATCCCGCAGGAAGTAATACTGGAATCTGAAAATGAATGACAGAAAGATCTATCTATTCATCTATATATACTACTGTTTAAAAGTTTGGGGTCAGCTTTGTCGAACCAACATTCAAAGTTTGAAAAACGGTCTAATGAACTTGGCTTTTCTAGGTGAAAAATCAATTTCTTTGAATTTCAATTCATTCATTTGAATTTTCCTTTCTTGTATAGAAACTAAAATTGCAATTCTGCACACTAAAGATAAAAGGGAATTCTACTTCAAGAACTGAATTGCACATCCTTTACTCAGTCACCCTTTACCTTCAATTCATGGAAAAAACATACAGTTTTTGAAAGACATTATTCCTTAAAGCAAAACTTAGGAAATTAATATTCTAAATAAAAATAACACTTAAAAAATTGCCTTTATATATTTAAATACAGAAACAGAGTATGTCACCTGTAGGTTAGAAAGCTGAGTGAAAGACTTCTCACAACCAGGATATGAACATTTGTATGGCCTATCTCCTGTGTGGATCCTGAACAGGCACAAAATGTCAAAAGATAAGAAATTAATGGAAAACTCAACTGAATAATAAAGCAGGTGCAAACACAAATAAAAAAGAAAACATGAATGAAAAAGCACAACTGAAAAGAAAACACATTCTGTGTGGTACCTGTGGTGTTGCTGCAAGTGACTGAGCTGTCTGAAGGTTTTCTGGCAGTAGTTACAGGTGTAAGGTTTGACTCCTGTGTGTATTCGTACATGCTGAACAAGGTAGCTTGTGTTGGCAAATGATTTCGTGCAGTGAGGACACTTGTGAGGTTTGGATTCTGTGTGGTTTCTGCAAAGAAGGAAAGACCAACTTACTTATCCAGGGGCTCATTCAATAATTTACACACACTACACAAATATTTGACATGACAATATTCTTCATTTCTATACTCACTCTGCTGACCTTTCTTAGGTGGTCCCTATCAGTACCGCCAACAATTGTCAAAAGTGTGCAGTGTATTTCAAATACATTTGGAAGTGGTGTGGAAGGTGCTTGAATGAGGTCAGAGAAAGGGCAGATCCATTTCTCAAAAAAACATTTGCACTAAATCCTCACAGGAACACTGTGAGCAGCAGAGCCCAATCCCATGTCCAAGTGTGATCAGAAGTGGACGAAACCTTTATGTGACCTCTATTTCAGAGCGGAGCAGAACCTCATAAAACTTCAACACAGTTATGGGACGATAATGTAGAGTCAAAGAGAACTGGGCTTTCACTGACAGCTGCAATTTCAGTTCAATCCTTCAGTCGGTGTGTGTGTGTGTGTGTGTGTGTGTGTGTGTGTGTGTGTAAAGCTCCACAGTGTGGAGTAAAAGTTTAAGTAGTCCGCAGTAATAAAAAGTGTGCCAGAGGAGAAATAAATTAAACAAATAGAGAAAGAAATGAAAGGGAAATATAGAAAAAAACATAAAATGTTATTTCTTTCATTCTTTGAAACCTGAGAAGTTTTAGTTTCTTCTAACAATTTTTTCTCCAGTACATCAGCGAGACATTTAATGTGCAATCTGCCCACTACACATGGTGACATCAGCTGCACCATTATAAAGACTGTGGTATATAATTACACAGTCCATTACACATAAACTTACATATAAGCACACTATCATCAGAGTATGTTGCTATAGCAACAAGCAAGAGAGGATGAGGCCCTGATGTCAACCTTTCCAATGTGACCGCAGAATGTCTCAGAGGGCGGACACCCAGAACACGTGTTTGCGTTCAAAAACTGCTAGATGGAGCACAACTGAAAGCAAAATGCGGAGGTCACAAGAAGCACTTTAACCACGCAGGCTTTTTGTCGGTTATTCATAAAGTGGGCTGAAAACACTGTCAGCTACCGCTTTGGAAATTGGGGAAAAATTTTTGAATAATCTCTCTGACACTGGCATTAGGCCTTTAAGAAAATAATGCTGCAGAAAAACATTTCCAAGTTCCAAGATTTGTCAAGCACTTTTTACATTACATATTCTAAATCAACGTGTTAAATTATTATCATTATTAATGTGTTAAACACATACGTAGTAAATATTTTAAGTCAACATGTTAACTTTGACAGCCCTACAAATACATTATGTGAAATATTTGTCTTTTCTCTCCAATTTTTCTGCACACTCACTTGCGGCCCACAATACTGCAATACTGGTCTTAGTACCAATAATTGTAATGTTTATTCATATAATGTTCTAAAGACCAGGATCCAATAACCTCCAGGTGGCTGCAAATAGGAGTGTGAAAAATAATTTTGAGCAATAATTCTGTGTGGTTTCTGCAAAGAAGGAAAGACCAACGTACTTATCCAGGGGCTCATTCAATAATTTACACACACTACACAAATATTTGACATGACAATATTCTTCATTTCTATACTCACTCTGCTGACCTTTCTTAGGTGGTCCCTATCAGTACCGCCAACAATTGTCAAAAGTGTGCAGTGTATTTCAAATACATTTGGAAGTGGTGTGGAAGGTGCTTGAATGAGGTCAGAGAAAGGGCAGATCCATTTCTCAAAAAAACATTTGCACTAAATCCTCACAGGAACTCTGTGGGCAGCAGAGCCCAATCCCATGTACAAGTGTGATCAGGAATGGGCGAAACCTTTATGTGACCTCTATTTCAGAGTGGGGCCGAACCTCATAAAACCACTACACAGTTATGGGACGATAATGTAGAGTCAAAGAGAGCTGGGCTTTCACTGACAGCTGCAATTTCAGTTCAATCCTTCAGTCGGTGTGTGTGTGTGTGTGTGTGTGTGTGTGTGTGTGTGTGTAAAGCTCCACAGTGTGGAGTAAAAGTTTAAGTAGTCCGCAGTAATAAAAAGTGTGCCAGAGGAGAAATAAATTAAACAAATAGAGAAAGAAATGAAAGGGAAATATAGAAAAAAACATAAAATGTTATTTCTTTCATTCTTTGAAACCTGAGAAGTTTTAGTTTCTTCTAACAATTTATATGAGATGAGGATATGACTGCAGCTGGCAATGAGGCCCAAACCAGCACATCCACTGCAAGAAGGCTTCGGCTTTTAAATTTTACTCAACATTATTTTATTTATCCATTATACTGAAGAGACCTTTTATTTTTGTAATTTTGAGGTGTTAAAAAATCAATGTGATTGCTCTCCTCACAAATCAACTCTTTCTTGTTTTTGTTTCATGCTCTCTGTGCCTTGCCCTGGACTTTTATGTCACTTCCTGTCTCAGTTTTTGACTGGCGTGTCTCTTTGACTAGTGCATCTTTGAGCCTATATTTAGTATAAGTAAAATACTTAAGTACTGTTAAATTCAGATACTCTAAGACTTTTACTCAAGTTGTTTTGGAATTGGTGACTTGTAACATGTAGTGGAGAAATTTTCACTGTAACGTATCTGTACTTTTACTCAAGTATGGTTTTTAGGTACTCTTTACACCTCTGAGTTAACCCAACTATGTCGACTTCCGCTGCTGCAAAACCCGGAAATGTGAAAAGGGTCCATATCCCGTTCCTGACGTCCATTCAGAACAGCACCGTTCCTGACGTCCATTCAGAACAGCATATCTGCGCTTTATTCTTATTGACCACCGGTACAGCCTGCACTCGGACTGTTATGCACGCGCTGCACGCATGCTTTCTGCGTCACGTATACTCTAAGACTTTTACTCAAGTTGTTTTGGAATTGGTGACTTGTAACATGTAGTGGAGAAATTTTCACTGTAACGTATCTGTACTTTTACTCAAGTATGGTTTTTAGGTACTCTTTACACCTCTGAGTTAACCCAACTATGACGACTTCCGCTGCTGCAAAACCCGGAAATGTGAAAAGGGTCCATATCCCGTTCCTGACGTCCATTCAGAACAGCACATCTGCGCTTTATTCTTATTGACCACCGGTACAGCCTGCACTCGGACTGTTATGCACGCGCTGCACGCATGCTTTCTGCGTCACGTGTTTTATTTGCGAGGTCTGTGCGCAGCATGTGCATAACGATGCTCAGAGCAGGCTGTACCGGTGGTAAATATACGGCCCTCAGACAGAACAGGCAGGTTGTCGATGAGTGACAGAGCAGAATAAGGATGTGCTGTCCTTTTAAGGACGTACAACTCTGTTTTGTTTATATTTTGCTTAGCCTATAATTTTAAATGAAAGATGTCATTTATTTTTCTCTGCGACACTTTTTCTACTGTGTTAACAGAAAAATGTCAAACTAATTTAATATTTTGACAAGACGAATAAAAATAGCGAATAAGCTATTTTTGTACAACCTACATTTGTATTAGTTTTTTCTCTCTGCAACACTTTTTAATATTGTGTTGTAAATGTTAAACAAATTGTATCCTGACAAGAGGAATAAAAAGACATACAATTTTAGTACATTTTTATTTTCTCTGACACTTTTTTCCCTACTGTGTTGCATAAAATATTAAACACATTTTGTGTCTTAAGATAATTCATATAAATTCAAGTCAAAGTCAATAAATTCAAGACTCTTGACAAGACTAATAAAATAACATACAATTTTGTGCAGACTACACTTTTATTTGTCAGCCTATCTCTTTCTTTCAGTAGCGGAAATTTAAATGTGAGATTCTGGAAACGAAATCTAAATTTAGCGGGAACTGTCGGGTCGGGAAGAAAATGATTCTAAGCGGATAGCGGGAGCGGGTGGGTGCGGAATAGAACCTTGCAGGAGTGGGACTAAAAAAAATAGTCCCGCGCACTGTGCACAGACCTCTAGTTCGTATCCCGACTCGAGGACCTTTCCTGATCCCAGCCTCCTTTTCTCTCTCCCACTTTGTTTTCTGTCAGTTCTGATCTGTCCTATCATAATAAAGGCAAAAATGCCAAAAATAAATCTTTAAAATGGTTTCTCTTTATGCTAAGCTCATAGTCACCCCACTCACAACTGCTGCTTCTGTTTATTTTTTTTCTCTGGAAAGAACTGCATTTATTTAGCCTCAGAATGTCTTTACAAGCACATCAAACAGCGCTAGGCGCGAGTCAAACGAGTGCGGAAAAGGTACAGGTGATGAGGAGCTTCAGTAAAACAACAGTGAACTACGGTCAGATGAGATGTTGTCAGGCCATATGTCAGTAAAAAGGAATTTTCCTGTCCTGTCAACCATTATACTTTGCTGGTAGCCTGTATGATTTTATATTAAAGTGTGAATGAAACTACAAGCATGCATGTCAGATCCGCGTCACGTTCAGCAGCGGCAGCTCTTAAAGTAATAGCATCCAAATAACCTAATAACCCAGCTGCTGTGGTGTCTGTTAATCAAAGAACAAAAAAAAGAGGAAATAAATAACTTTTGTAGCTTTAAGGATTCATCTATATTTAGAATTCAGTGTTTAATAATTATTCAATTTCTGTATATTTCCTACTTGCTGAAGGGCACAGGTAAATATGACATTTATTATATTGGGTTTATGTGAAGATTGTTTTAAGTTCACTTAAATTAGAAGTTGTTCTTTTTTAAAGTCTAATAAATGTTAAGATTGATAGCTCTCAATTAAACTGTAATGTTGAATGGCTTATAGTCAGTCACTGGTTAAATATTAGGGGAAAAAATGACAATTTAATAGAGACATCAGTAGTATTGGTATCAGTGATACTCACCTGGATTCCGGATTCAATTAAACAAATAAAAAATATACTGTATGTTGTCTCTAGATTAATTTGAAAATTGAATGTGAAATTATTGGAATATAAAAGTATATTTAAAACTTTATTGTTAGGTGGGCTTAATCACGATTCATTTCAGAAAAAAATGTGCGATTTATTAGTTAATTTTTTTGAATCGATTGACAGCACTAATTTATAATTATTGATTTAAATTTGTTTGTTTGTCTGTCTTATGGTATTGAACTCTAATATTAGCTATTTATTGGCTTTGTCATATTTGAAAATAAATATCATCCTGTCAAGATCGGACAGAATTGTAATACTGCTGCATCCATACACTGCACAACACTGGACAAAAGTTGAGCAAATCTCAAAATAAATATCCATTATTTATATTATACATTATATTGTTGTACCGCTATGGATGCGGATGTGCTGGGCCAGGTAGCTGGTGTTAGCGAAGGATTTGGAGCAGTGCGGACACTGGTGAGCTTTCACCTCCGTGTGCGACTTGGAGTGCAGCTGCATGTCTGATTTATTGCAGAACGTCAAACCACACATCCGGCACCTACAGAAAGTAAAAAACACACACACACACACCAAGAGGACAGAGGGATGAGAGAAAAGGAAAATATGGGAGAAAACAAAGTACAAATGGAAACGGGACAAAGAGAAAAGGAAAGTTACAAGCCTGGTCCATCAATAGTGAAAGGAGAAACATGAGACACGACAAACAGGCGAGAAAGAGACAACATAAGGAGGGTGAGAGACGAAGAGGTCAACAGAGAACGATCCAGAAGGAAATTGTAGACTCTAGGCTCCAGAAAAGAAAAACGAGAGGGAGAAGCGAGAAACGCAAGTGCAGATGGGCAATGAATGAGCGACAAAGGGGATGACAGGCAAGTGCTATGACAAGTCTCAGTTATTCTAACGCAGTACACATAGCAAGGTTTTTTTATAATAAATAAAAAGAAACCAAGTAGATAGAATAGAAAAAGAATAGAGAACGCTAATGTTAGAGGGTCATTATTTATAATAAATAAAAATAAAACAAGTAGTTCGAATAAAAATAGAATTGAGAGTGCAAGTGTTAGAGGGTGAAGTTTTTAAAAAATAAATAAAAAGAAAACAAGCAGATAAAATAGAAATAAAATAGAAATAGAATGCTTGTATTAGTGAGACAAGTGTCGAACATTTCTATTCATTAAAGAAATGAATCAGCTTCCACAAAAACTGTTTTCAACACTGATAATAATGAGAAATGTTTCTTGAGCCCCAAATCCACATATTAAAATGATTTCTGAAGAATCATGTGACACTGAAGATTGAAAATTCAGCTTTGCTGATTTATTCACGGGGTAAAAGTTGATTAATTCACTGGAATAAATTACACTTAAAAGTATATTAAAATGTATACATTTTAAATTGTAATAGTATTTCACAATTGTACTATTTCTACTGTTTTTGATCAACCAAATGCAGCCATAGGAAAAATAAAAACTTACAATAAAAAAAATTATCTTATCTGGGCTAATCACTAATACAGAGAATGTCAATAAGGATTCCTCTATATGCATAGTTGTCATACCTGTCCTGAAAGACCCAAAATCAAGGGATCTGTCCCAGTAGGTGAGCCAACCAATGGGAGTGATTCTTTCTTCTTTCTGCCTCGTTTCGACGGTAACGGCATGATAACCGGTGAGCAGGGCACGGAGTAATTTTTCTTGTCTGGTGGAGTCATGCAAGAGTAAAATGCTTTAATTATGTGAGCCAAGACTGATGAGACAATAAGTGTACCTGTTCCTGTCTCACAAAATTAGAGTGCAATAATGCCAAGCAACGCAGACAGAGATGTTTGGGAGCTCAGTTTGAACGGGGACCCATGAAGGCCGCTTGAAAAGCCGGGTACAAGTTTTACTTGTACAATATAATAATGATGATAATAAACATATCAAGCACCTTTCCTACAGATCAAGGCCACTTCACAAGAAAGAAAAAAAACTGACACACATGGACAAGCAAAAATATAAAACATAACTATAACTAAAAATATAAAAAAATGACTGTAAATATCGGGACACAATACTGTGAAGAAAAAAAAAAAAAGATGTCAGAGTGGGTTGTGCCTGGCCAAATGATGAAAGTCATGGCTGCTGCTTCATGTGAACACATCTGGGTGCAATGTATCATTTTGTTGTAGAAAAGAGAATGTGCTTTGCTTAATTCTTTATAAAAAAAAATGCACTGTAAAATGATGTTTTTTGATGACATTAAAAATGTTCAAATATTTATTTACAAATAACCCATCCATCTAAATATCTGAACATGACAGGCTGCGGCGAATCTACTGAACGATAACAGCATGGCTTGACCCGCGCGTTCGCGCTACTGCCTGCTAAAATAAAAAAAGGAAAGGCGAAAAACGATCGAAAAAAACGTCGACGCTGGGACCGAGGCGTTTTTACGCAGACTTCCGGCGATCGGGCGACAGCAGCGCAAGCCTCACACCAACAGCCAAAAACAAGCTTCAAAGTGAAGAATAAAGACCGATTACCAGCTCTCAAGACTTTTACTTCGCCCGCCGGGGATTTCCTCCGATCGGGGTAGTTTGCGAAGTCTTTCCGAACCCACCCGACTGAAGAATTTCAATGAGCTTTTTTTTTATAATATTTTTTTTTTCCTTTTTTTAAATTTTCTTACGGAGTTAGCCGAACTGTCTACATAGCACTTCCTCTCGAGCGGTGCGAATGCTGCCCGTGCGTCCTGACGTCATTTCCGTTTAGTAAGGTCAAACATGTCCAGGAAAATAGTTTTAGAGCAGGGCTGTCCAAACTCGGTCCTGGAGGGCAGGTGTCCTGCACAGTTTAGCTCCAACCCTAATTAAACACACCTGAACTAGCTAATCAAGCTCTTATAGGCATACTAGAAACTTCGTTTTATGAAACGGGCCCCTGGTGTCCATCATACGTTTATTTATGGTCGGAACAAATAAATCATCCATTTCGCATTAGCTAGTTGCTATAAAGCCCTCACACGTGACTGTAATACGCTTCATTCGACAGAACCATCATCGCTCAGGAGTCTGTGTTGAGGTTATATTGTTACAGATATATTGTTCATAGTAACTTAGCTCTTTTTTATCTGGGTGCAATGTATCATTTTGTTGTAGAAAAGAGAATGTGCTTTGCTTAATTCTTTATTAAAAACAATGCACTGTAAAATGATGTTTTTTGATGACATTAAAAATGTTCAAATATTTTTTTACAAATAACCCATCCATCTAAATATCTGAACATGACAGGCTGCGGCGAATCTACTGAACGATAACAGCATGGCTTGACCCGCGCGTTCGCGCTACTGCCTGCTAAAATAAAAAAAGGAAAGGCGAAAAACGATTGAAAAAAACGTCGACGCTGGGACCGAGGCGTTTTTACGCAGACTTCCGGCGATCGGGCGACAGCAGCGCAAGCCTCACACCAACAGCCAAAAACAAGCTTCAAAGTGAAGAATAAAGACCGATTACCAGCTCTCAAGACTTTTACTTCGCCCGCCGGGGATTTCCTCCGATCGGGGTAGTTTGCGAAGTCTTTCCGAACCCACCCGACTGAAGAATTTCAATGAGCTTTTTTTTTATAATATTTTTTTTTTCCTTTTTTTAAATTTTCTTACGGAGTTAGCCGAACTGTCTACATAGCACTTCCTCTCGAGCGGTGCGAATGCTGCCCGTGCGTCCTGACGTCATTTCCGTTTAGTAAGGTCAAACATGTCCAGGAAAATAGTTTTAGAGCAGGGCTGTCCAAACTCGGTCCTGGAGGGCAGGTGTCCTGCACAGTTTAGCTCCAACCCTAATTAAACACACCTGAACTAGCTAATCAAGCTCTTATAGGCATACTAGAAACTTCCAGAAACTTCCAGTCAGGTGTGTTGAGGCAAGTTGGAGCTAAACTCTGCAGGACACCGGCCCTCCAGGAAGAGTTTGGACAGCCCTGTTTTAGGATGTTAATTATTCTCTTTAACTAAAATACACAATTTTATCTTATGAAAACACAGATTTAGATCTTGAATTTATTGTTAGTGAAATTTCATATTGTTGAGAAAAAATGTGCACACATACACAAGGTCCAGCTTTTTCGTTTAGTTTTTCGCTTAAAGATGACTTTTTCCTTTAGATGTAATTTAAAAAAATATATAATTTTTTTCTAAGGTTTCCATTTTTCACTACAAATGCATGTTTCCAAATGTAATGATAGATATATACTACACAACAATGTATGCCCAACCAAGAACCTGCGGCTTT
Source organism: Sinocyclocheilus grahami (assembly GCF_001515645.1). Classification (NCBI taxonomy): domain Eukaryota; kingdom Metazoa; phylum Chordata; class Actinopteri; order Cypriniformes; family Cyprinidae; genus Sinocyclocheilus; species Sinocyclocheilus grahami. Next base: position 46,995 of record NW_015505608.1, on the reverse strand, counting down.
CCCCTGTCTCGATTAAATGTGAATGGGACGTGTACAAGGTTTCAATAGCCAGGGAAATATCAGGGAATTTTAAAATTGTATGAAAATCTAATAAAATGGCATGAAAATTGTATTGCAAGTGTCGAAATGGAATTTATATATATATATAATATATCATAAAATCGAATCCTCAGTTAAGTTGCCATAAGTACTATGGACATCTACGATGTATTAAATTCTGTTTTATATTAGCATTTAGGCCTACGTACACAAATATTTTTAATTTCATTTGAAAATTTTTGTTTATTATTATGTCTGATTATGCTTTTCATTATGTATGCTATGTGACATTTTAGTTACTGTTGTATTTCTTTTTTTTATTACACTGTCAAATATGAGAACTGTCTGAACCATTTTATATATATATATA
>NW_015505608.1:17909-46298 GCF_001515645.1 Sinocyclocheilus grahami | reverse complement strand
ATATATATATATATATATATATATATAAGTTGAATAAAAATAAAACCCCTCAATCTTTTTAGAGAAGTTTTCTGTACAATAAATTTGCTTGTTTAAATATCTTAATGTGTCGCTGTCGCTTCTCAGAGATAACAAATGTCATTTATATTTATAATGTCTACACTAGGAGCATGCAAATAAAAGAGAACAAACGAAAAGCGTTCTCCTGAATCCACGCGATGTCGCCAGAGAGATTCACAGACATGTTTCCTTCAGATGAGGTCACTTCTTACAGCCGTTGATTTCCGGCTGAAGAGGTTTGCGTACACGTCCACAGTATCCGTGAGTGTAGTCTGGAGTAGAGCAACAACAAATCCGTTAACCCTTGTCTACAGTATCAACCGTGGATTCACTTCATATAAAACATCGATGAAAGCATGCACGTCTAAAAAAGAGCTCAGTGACTAGTCGAAGAATCCTTGCAGTTTGAATTCCATCGGCACTGAGTTTGTGTTTACACTGAAGTCAGATGGGGGAGGTGAGGAAACTCCAAAAGAAGTTAAGGCAAATTGAAAACTTGGAGATCAAAATTTCCCTCACTCTCGAGGAAAAAATAAAGGTACAGAATTATCATGCTCTTATTCACTCGCTTGAGATCAGTGCAGAATTTTTGCACATTGAATCTTTAATAGAGACCATGTATGTTCAGTTCAGATCACACATAAAAAGATCACTCAGGAATGATTCACTGAATAGAATTTTAAGGATAACTAAGGTATCCAGTTAAACCATAACTGAAATTTGTCTTTTATGATTATCACACATCACTCTTTGTAGGTCTCCAAGAAGGGGGAGCTTCGCTCCAGATTGGCTGAGCTTCTGCTGCAGCATTCTGGCCCCCAGCAAATTCAAGGGATTGTGGGAAAGGAGGAGGATAAAATGAAAAGACAAGTGTAAGAATGAGCGACTAGATGTAGAAGGAGAGAGAGCGAGACGGCCGGGCGCGTAAGATTAAACTCTAGACCTCTGCCCATGGCTAGTCTTCCGCTCTCTGGCGTCTAGGCAGTATTGATTCATCATATTTCTTTAAAAACTCTATCCTTAAACTCTCACGCCCGTGCTTTCTGTCTCACACATTGTTATTTAATAATATACTTGTTACAACAAAGGTATAACAAGACAGGCAGTGTTTGTTTAACAGCTATGGACAGGCATGAGAATAATTCACAGTGATATTTTTGTGCTTGTTGATGTTTATTTTTCATGATAGCGAGGAGGTCACAGAGCAACTTGTTGCCTGTCGTCCTGCGCTGAAGATTGCTCGAGAGGAGAGACGAGAGAATGAAAGAATCGATGGAAGCCAGACAGATGGCAGAGGAGAAACACATCTCCCCGTCAGCCCCAGTGCAGAAGAACAAGAAGGTCAAATTAGTACACTAATCACACACACAATTACAGTTACTCGCACAGATGTTGATTACAAGACTGCTTGTCTTTCACAGGAAGTTCTGCCTTATGGCTGTCTCATGCGATGATATAACAGATGGTTAGTTTATCAGCATTCATGGGAGTGGAAAAAAACATGACCTCAGTTTATATGAAACCGTTTGTTTGTCTTCATACGCTGCAGATGCCGAGTTCAAATCTCGCAAACAAACTTGGGAAAAGGCCAAGTTTCGTCTCAGAACTCTGGAGGGTCATAGTGACATCATCACCTGTGCGGTCGCCGTCGACAATCTTGTGATTTCTGGCAGGTACCGGAAAAATTCAACAGTTTATGACTCTGACTGACTGTGAAATTGCTGACGTATCCGTTAACGCCTCTCTCTCTTCTCTACTCTTCACCTACTGTTTCTTCCCATTTAAGTCGAGATACAACAGTTAAAGTGTGGCACGTTCCCACGGCAACGGAGCAGCGCAATTTGGGAGGTCACAGCGGTGGAGTCACCTGTCTCAGTGCACCACCTCTAGAGTACTGCAGGAGATTGGGTACACACACACACACACAGACTCACACTCTCTCAAGCCTGGGAAAGTAAAGAATAATTGATCCTGTTGACGGGGCCAGCCGGCTGATACAGATGTACAGATTGTTCACTCATCCTTTATGCTCTCTCTTTTCTCTCACCTCTTTTGTTCCAGCTACTTATGCCCTCTTCCCCATCTGTCCCTTTTGCTCTCCATCACTCCTTGTCTTGCTGTTTTGACAGTGCATTTGTTCTTCACATCCTTTGTCTTTCATTCTCAATTTTCTCGTGTCCTGCAGTCACTTGTTCTTGTTCTCTGTCTTCAACTTTCATTCTCTTGATCTGTTTTTCCACAGCACGTGTATTTGACTTGGCTGAAAAGGAAAGATTTGTTCTAAGTGGTTCCACAGACTGTTGTGTGAGAATTTGGGCTTTGAGCTCGGGTGAGTCTTTCTCTCTTTCACACACACACACACACACACACATTTTATTCTTTTATTTGGATCCACAAGACAAGTAACAGAAACGGAATCCAAATACCTTGGGAAGTCAGTTTGCAAGATGACAGGTACACATGGCTAACATACATTCACAAGCCCTTATATTTATCTTTATAGTTGTTATAAGGCACATTGTAAAAAGTAGTAGCCTTAAGTCAGCCATATCAAAATGCACTCACTTCCCTGCATTAACGTTGGCAGTTACAACGGGTGCTGCTAGAAATTCATGCGGGTGTGCGGAAAGCCCAAACGCACTCCGCTGCGGCCATGACACACACACACACACGCACACACACACACGAATGTGTGGCCTCAGCAATCATTTTCAAATGAAGGTTGAGCAGCTTAAGAATTATGAATGTCCTTTAAATTATAAGGTAGAACTGTTGAATACTAATTTGATTATAAGGAGGAATGCAAATACAAAACTATTTAATATATCAGACTTGAAATGAATTCTCGTCTGAAGTTCTGTAATTAATAGATCATAGCAAAACGTTTTTAACATTGATAATAATCCGAAATGTTTCTTGAGCACCAAATCAGCATATTAGAATGATTTAATAAAAAAAAAATATATACATATCTATATATATAAAAAATGGATAATAGTTATTTTAAATTGTGATATTTCACAGTATTCATGTTTTACTGTATTTTTGATTAAATAAATGCAGTCTTGGTGAGCAAAAAAGACTTCTTTCAAAAACATAAAAAAATCTTACCCATCTCATACTTTTGTATGGTAGGTTATTATAAATATATGCTTATTTTTATTATCTAAAACTGACATTTCACAGACTAGTACAGACAAGAATATCAAATTGTAATATAATCATATTTGTTATTACAGTCTTTACTAAAACTGTGTGGCTATAGTGTATTACATATTTGCTATATACAAAGTATATCAAATTCCAATTCAACATCCTGTGATGTGTGAGCAATGTGATTGAAATTCACACTCATTAATCAAAAGGATGGCAATTTTCAAAATTCTGAATTTTGCCAAATCCTGCTTAAAATGTAATGTAGCATTAGAAACATATTGTCAAATTAAAAGTATCAATTTTAAACTATTTTTAAAATTGAAATGGTAAAGGATAGAGAGTGTACAGTAGATGTGCTGTTGTTCTGAGCGTCCATTATCTGAATCTCGGTCATTATATAACTGGTCGAGGGGGTACTACTCACTCTTTTTTGGACCCCACAGCTTTTTTCGTCCCCTGCCGATGAGGGTGAATTAAACTCAAGTGTGTTTGGGGTTTGCATCACATGTTGTTATTCCTGCAGGTCAGTGCGTCAAATCCATCTACACATTCAATGCAGTCTCAAGCCTGTGCTTCACTCCTGAAGGAGAGGGCTTCATTGTTACAGGTTCAGGTAGGTATCCGTGTTTGTGAGAGTGAGGTTGAGATGACCATGCCTTGCATCAGTCTCGACATATCAGGTGCGTCTGAGGCTCAGTGTTATTGATCTTACACTAGACGCTGGGAAGCTGCAGGTGTGGAGCTGGAGCTCGCTGGAGAACTGTCAGTCAGAGAACGCACACCTGGACGCAGTCACCACACTACAGGTGGGCGAGTGCCATGGCAACAGAACTGTGCTGGCATCTAGAACTTTCCGATTCTGCCCTTTAGAGCAGCACGTTTAAAAAAAAAAGATTGTGCCTCCACTCAAAGCTGAAGTGTTGCCTGTAGAGGAATCCCTTGAGAGTAGTTTTCTCCTTGCGATCTTTAAACAGTCTAAAGTTCACAGAGATGTACAAGCTATTAAATGCCAACATTTAATGCAGTCTCTGTTTAGTTAGTGATTTATGAATTTTGTGAAATGAAACTGGGCAGAGCAATATAATACAAAGAAATCAATAGATACAGAATAGAAGTAAATAAATCATGTAGCAATTGAGATAAGAAATAGGTTGTGATAAGAAAAAGAATACTCTAGCATCAAACAGAGGTGACTCTCTTTCCATATTTAATACTGTTAGTTGGCACGAGTTGTCATGGAAACACAGTGGCATTTACCCTTCGTTCTCTCCACAGTCCCAGGGTCCTCTGCTGTTCAGCGGCTCCGCAGAGGGATGTGTGTGTGTGTGGGAGGTGTCCGATGAACGGACGGAGCCCCTCCGCAGGTTACACGTCTGGGGGCCAGAAGTCACAGGGTGTGGTGGGGATGACGGGAGGCTGATTCTGAGCCCCCGCGGTGACCGTGTGTTCCTCTCTTGTGGAAAGGCCAGCATACGAATACTAAATTGGAGAACAGGTAATATATTGACTGTATTTTTTATCTAAGTTTATTATATGAATTAGGATTACATTTATTAATGAAATAATTTGTTTATATATATATACAGTGGGTACGGAAAGTATTCAGACCCCCTTAAATTTTTCACTCTTTGTTATATTGCAGCCATTTGCTAAAATCATTTAAGTTAATTTTGTTTCCTCATTAATGTACACACAGCACCCCATATTGACATATATATATATATACACACACACACACACAGGTGCATCTAAAAAATTGTGAAAATTTTCTCTTTTTTTGATAACATTTCAAAAAGTGAAACTTTCATATATTCTAGATTCATTAGATGTAAAGTAAAACATTTCAATCGTTTTTTTGTTTGTTTTATTTTTGATGATTAGAGCTTACAGCTCATGAAAGTTAAAAATCCAGTATCCCAAAATATTAGAATATTTACATTTGAGTGTCATTAAATGACCATCCCTACAGTATAAATTCCAGGTAGCTCTTGTTCTTTGAAACCACAATAATGGGGAAGACTGCTGACTTGGCAATGGTCCAGAAGACAATCACTGACATCCTCCACAAAGAGGGTAAGTCACAGAAGATCATTACTGAAAGGGGTGACTGTTCACAGAGTGCTGTATCAAAGCATATTAAATGCAAAGTTGACTGGAAGGAAGAAATTGGGTAGGAAAAGGTGCACAAGCAACAGGGATGACCGCAAGCTTGAGAATACTGTCAAGCAAAGCCGATTCAAACTCTTGGGAGTGGACTGAAGCCGGAGTCGGTGCATCAAGAGTCACCACAAGTCCAAAGTCAATGCAGCCATCTACCAGGAGATTTTGGAGCACTTTATGCTTCCATCTACTGACAAGCTTTATGGAGATGCTGATTTCCTTTTCCAGCAGGACTTAAGCACCTGTCCACAGTGCCAAAACCACTTCCAAGTGGTTTGCTGACCATGATATTACTGTGCTTGATTGACCAGCCAACATGCCTGACCTGAACCCCATATGGAATCTATGGGATATTTTCAAGAGAAAGATGAGAATCAGTCGATTCAACAATACAGACGAGCTGAAGGCCGCTATTAAAGGGTTAGTTCACCCAAAAATGAAAATTTGCCCATAAATTTCTCACCCTCAAGTCATCCTAGGCGTATATGACTTTCTTCTTTCAGACGAATCCAGTCAGAGTTATATTAAAAATTGTCTTGGCACTCAGCAGGTGTTGCAGTGCATCAGTCCAAAAAATTTTTTAATAAAAAGTGCCCATCCATAAATAAAAAGTGTCTCGCATGGCTCCGGGGGGTAAACAAAGTCCTCCTGTAGCGAATCGTTGCGTTTTTGTAAGAAAAATAACCATATTTAAAACGTAATAATCAATTTAATCTAGCTTGCGCTCACTGTTGTAAATGACGTATGAGATCAGCTTTGCGCATGCGCCGCTCAGTAGTGACGAACGCGGAAGCGCAGGGGAGAGATCAAAACAACGGTCACTAATTAGAACTACAAAATAAGGATTTGTAAAGAAGAATGTCGGAGAATTTCGATATAAGCCAAGATGAGGCTGGTTTTCCTTTGCTAAAGTAAGGAAACTTTGCTTCCTTTGCTCCTGTTAACAAACGTTGGTTTTCACCAGACTCACCAGCGCATGCGCAACGCTGAACTCATACGTCATCCGCCCGGAGCTGCTTCTGTGTACAACTGTTGGCGCAAGCTATATTAAAGTGAATATTACGTTTTGAATATGGATATTTTTCTTACAAAAACACATCGATTCGCTACAGGAGGCCTTTGTTCACCCCCCGGAGCAGTGTGAGACACTTTTTTTATGGATGGGCGCTTCTTATTTCACTTCTTTTGGACTGATGCACTGCAACACCTGTTAAGTGCCATTAAACAGCTTGAAAGGTCAAAGAAAAATATTAAATATAACTCAGACTGGATTCGTCTAAAAGAAGAAAGTCATATACACCTAGGATGACTTGAGGGCGAGTAATTTATGGACTAATTTTCATTTTTGGGTGAACTAACCATATATATATATATATATATATATATATATATATATATCAGTGGTAGAGGTCTGCAAGCTTGATGGGGCCCGACACGCTGAGTCCATTCGGGCCTGGCTGGGTCCATTTTATTTTTACAGATCGGGCCCGGGTCTGACTCTGGCTCATTTAGCTTCTCTCCTTTTATTGTGCCCATATACACCTAGGATGACTTGAGGGCGAGTAATTTATGGACTAATTTTCATTTTTGGGTGAACTAACCCTTTAAAGAAACCTGGGCTTCAATAGTGCCTCAGCAGTGCCACAGGCTGATCACTTCCATGCCACACCTCACTGATGCTGTCATTTGTGCTAAAGGAGCCCTGACCAAGTATTGAGTACATCAATTAACATGCACATAAGAACTTGAACTTTTCTGTTTTGCAAATCCTTTTTTTGATTGATCTTAGGAAATATTCTAATATTTTGAGATACTGGATTTTTGACTTTCATGAGCTGTAAGCTCTTGAAAAAACTTTTGAAATGTTTTACTTTACTATGTAATAAATCTAGAATATATAAAAAGTTTCACTTTTTGAAATAACTTTGAAAAGTTACAAAAAAAAGAGAAATTTTTCACAATATTCAAATTTTTTAAGATGCACCTGTATGTATATATATATATATATATATATATATATATATATATATATATATATATATATATATATATATCAGTGGTAGAGGTCTGCAAGCTTGATGGGGCCCGACACGCTGAGTCCATTCGGGCCTGGCTGGGTCCATTTTATTTTTACAGATCGGGCCCGGGTCTGACTCTGGCTCATTTAGCTTCTCTCCTTTTATTGTGCCCACAGGCTACTGTATGAAATATTGTTATATTGATTATATTATAAATATTATACATCCCCTACGCAATACACAACGCATATACGCACTCATTAGCATACAGGTGACAGTTGACCATGCAGAGCATCAGGGAGAATTTGGAGCGTGGGGAGTTACGAAAAGTTCCCAATGCTTATATATATATATATATCAGTGGTAGAGGTCTGCAAGCTTGATGGGGCCCGACACGCTGAGTCCATTCGGGCCTGGCTGGGTCCATTTTATTTTTACAGATCGGGCCCGGGTCTGACTCTGGCTCATTTAGCTTCTCTCCTTTTATTGTGCCCACAGGCTACTGTATGAAATATTGTTATATTGATTATATTATAAATATTATACATCCCCTACGCAATACACAACGCATATACGCACTCATTAGCATACAGGTGACAGTTGACCATGCAGAGCATCAGGGAGAATTTGGAGCGTGGGGAGTTACGGAAAGTTCCCAATGCTTTGGGAAAAGCTGCATTTTGGAAGAGTTTTGATTTGATTACCACGACAAACAATGAGCCAATTGGTCATCTGCAGTGCAGAATCTGCAAACATATCCTTGCACATGACAGCAAAAAAACAGGAACATCTCATCTACAATGGCATGTCGAGCGCGGCTGGGTTCCAGCTAACTCTGCTAGCACAAGCAGACAGTTATCAATGTCCGAGTTCTTGTCGAAGCCAGTGCCACCTAATGCCAGATGCCAAGTCATCGAGAAGTGTGTGGATTTTTTCCACTAAACCCACCGCACACTTTAGGGGGTCTGTTAAAACTCAATGGGCTCAGGGGAGGCAAGAAGGACGCCGACTCCCACTGTAACTTTACCTGCTAGTGTCGCTGTTGGACAATGTTTCTTTTAAAAAATGAGGGATTTATACACTTTTTAATTATATATTTTGTAATATTGGCATTGTTTTATTTTTCTACTACGATTTTTTTTACTACGAGACACTTCCTGCCTTGCCTCCTTTCTGTTATAGAACAAAAATCGGAAAACAAAACGCTTTCAAAACAGGAAACAAAAACGAGGAGAAGGGGCACCGCTTACTGTTCGGTCCTGTCTTCTGTCACGGTGCTGCTGCCACTGTGTTGGATACGAGGACCGAAAGAGCGAGGAGACATTGAAGAATATAGAAATCATAGAATTTATTAACACACACGTAGTACAGGAACCTAAGGACGTTTAAGACAGGACGAAGGACTCAGGAAAACACAGGGCTTAAATAGCAAGGAACTAATTGGGACACACCTGAAATCAATGAACAATCAAAACACGGGAGAAACTAGGTCATGGAAGGCACATGGGGAGAAAAACACAAGACACAGGACTGACACTTAAACAGTAATAATTATATGTATAAATAATATTAACTTTGTGTATATTTAAATATATTTACTTGAATTTACAATCAAATAAATCAGTTAATCTCATATATCAAATATTTGATAAAAGCAGCCCTCAAATTTGAAAAAACTACAGAAAGATATTTCAAAGACATTACATAAAAGTGTGCAGATGAATAGGCCCACTTTCTTTTTTTTACTTATTCACACCAAATAAACGTTAAATCAACATAATCCTATGATCTGCCATCAGCACCAATTTTTAGTCAACATCTTATTTTATAAAGCACCTCTCATAGATATGCAGGATTCTGTCGCAATAAATATTTTACAACCCCCATTGGACCTTCATTTGTTCTTTGACTCGGGGCTATTTAACAGATTTATTAATGGAATACATCTTGACTGAGTCTGTTCGCTCAGAGCTGCTAATATAATCTGTGTTAAAGTCCCAGTGGCTCAGAGAACACAGACAGGAGAGGGGGCTGTTTGCCCCAGGGCAGAGGAAAATGTAAAAAAACATCCGCCACTTTCTCATTTTAATCCTGTTTTCTCACAGGATATTTGTGCTAAAGGCCAGTATCTCAAAAGAAAAAAAACCTGTAAACAATTACATCAAATAAATCAGAGTTTCTGGTAGGAGCACACCATGATGTGACACTCTAATCGAGAGCGCTGAGATTCATAATGACCCCAGTTCATCAAACAACTCGTAGCTTGAGCTCTAAAAGAATTAATGAGCTTTACAGACAAAAAAACATTGGTATTAATGGCATAAAACACAGCAAATTCGGCAGCTATTGACAGAGTAGGAACGAAGTCTATATATAGACAGATTATGTAAGTTTAATTACTTTTTGTTTATGGTTTATTTGCGTTTCAGTGGATAAATGTTAGAAAGTGCCCCTAATGATGCATATTTGCTCTCTCCAATCATGTGCAGGCGTGATGACCAGACTAACCAATCACAGCAGCACTGCTGGTGTCACAGATTGCGTCAATCAAATACCCGGCCTTTTGATCGGCTCTTGTTTTGACATTATTAACGGAGAGAGCACAATTAACTGTGAGTGAATTTAACATAAATTTTATTTTAACACCTTTGAAAACTGTGAGTTGTATAATCACTTCTTTTTTTTTTTTAATCTTTCAGTGTTCTCGCTTCCCCAGAGCAAATACCTGGTTTCACTCACTTCTTCAGATCTTCCCAGGATTCTTTGTTTTGCTGCGTGGCTAACAGCAAGTGGGGATCATCGTTGGGTCACAGGGGGTCGTAACCTCATTGTTTGGGAGCAGCTTCCTGGAAGTTTTAAAAAGAGGTGTGTTTTTTTTTCCCCCCCAGATATAGAGGTCTATTTCATGTATCTCAAATTCACTTTCTCTAAGAGATGTACTTCACAACCCCTTCTGCCCATTACTTATCCCTTCACAACCTACTTTATATAATGTATTACTGTACGGTATATATCAAATTCGTAGACATTCGCTGACACATAGTTACTAATATAAGACACTCTGCTCAATGTTTCATTTAGTCAGTATATCAATATGTACATCAGTAATGAGATACTGGCTGGAATATAGTATCTTTGGGATGCTTATTAATGAGAAGTCTGCAGGAATGCTCCGGGCACAGTTTAATTGACAATGAGAACCGTAGCTCACATGGAGTGCTGGATGCCGAGCCAATGATCACTTTGTGGAAAAAATATTGATTTCTTTGTAACTACAATTCTGTCTAGAGCTGCAGGTCTCAGCTGGTGGGTTACAGGAAAAACAATGCTGAATGCAAATAATGAAATACAACTAGCCATATAATTCTGCATATTTAGATTTGTGAAAAAGACTCCGGTTTTCCAGACTTTTAAAGGGGAGAGAAAACGATTCCCATTTCATTTGTTATTGATGTCAAAGACTCTGCATCCTGTATTTTGGAGCTTAATCTGTCACTTGGAAGCTATCCAAATTAGGCAGACGCCAACATTTCATGGTGATATTAATATCAATGTTTAATTTCAAGGACATTTTTTGCTTACATTGCTGTTGGTTTCTGGTCTTAACTGGTCTCCCAGCCTTGTCAGGCTGGTCTGTTCACTGGTTTTACAGTAGTTTTGGGCACTTTTCAGCTGGGCAGGCTGGAAGACCAGATTAAATAATCTAAAACCATTTTAGACCGGTTTAATTGACAGAGCAATAAACAGTTTTGGTGCTGTGTTGGGCCACCACTCGGATGTCCAATGTAAAAAACAAAACCAAAGACATTGCATTCAATATTCTGACACATGGAACCTATCCAAATTAGGCAGAGGCCAACATTTTATGTCAGTATTAATAATAATGTTTAATTTCAATGACATTTGTGTTTACATTTGTACACACTACTGGAAAAAAAACTTCTTAAACCAGCCTAACCTGGTTTGCCAGTCTTAGCTGGTCTCCCAGCCTGGTCAGGCTTGACTGATCAGGCTGGCTTTTGGAGTGGTTTTAAACACTTTTAAGATGGTCGCCCAGCAAAACCAGCTAAACACCATCTTGGAGAGATGGGAGATCAGATTTAACCAACTAAAACCAGATTATGCTGGTTTAAGCAGTTTTTTTTTCAACAGAACAATTAAACAATTTTGGTGCTGTGTTGGACGAGTAGCTGCTAAACAACTAAAGGTGCAGTCAGGGCCATCATTAAGTAGCAGACCCTGTGGCGAATGGACCGAGAGGGACACCCCCCCAAAACACAATCGCGAACGGACCGATGAGGACCCGGAACACGATTGCGAATGAATCAAGTGGAACCTGGAATGCGATCACGAATGAACTGAAAGGGACAAACGCGAATGCAAACGAACCGAGTGGGACCTGGAACGCAATCACAAACAAGCAGTTGGGAAAACACGATCGCAAACGAACCGAGTTGGACAAACGAAATTGCAAACAAATTGAGTGGGACCTGGAACGCGATCCATACTAACCCAATGGGACAAACATGATTGCAAACGAATCGAGGGGGGACCTGGAACACAATCACGAATTAACTGATTGGGACAAAACGTGATTGCTAACGAACCAAGGGGTACCTGGAATGGGACAACAGAGTGGGACAAACGCAATCGTGAACAGACTGAGGGGGTAACTCCCCCACCCCCCGACCTGGAACAGGACCATGAAAGGACTGATGGGGGGCCCCACTCCTTCTCTTGAACTGGGCCCCGTGCCAGCTTGGGTGCAGTCACACTCAAATATAGGCCCTAGCCCGGCTCGGGTCCGACAGCTCATCAGAATTCTTGGCCCGAGTCCGACCCGAGCCTGCCTTTTTTTTCCCCCTTCTCCCAAAACAGCTTATACTACTGTTTCATCTATTAAAATAGTTCAGTTTTGTATGTAATGTCAAAGTGATTATATTTCGTTTTGTTTTTTTATTAAGTTAATTTTGAAAAATGTTTGGAGCATTTTTTTGTTCGTTAAATGTACGTTTTTTTTTTTTAAAAGTACTATCGACCGAGCGGCCAGTGGCAGACAGTGAGCTGATCATAGCCTATGTTTGATCAATTTAGCCTTCTCAAATCATCACGACTTGCCTAAAATAATATCTATAGATATAAAACAGTTCAAGCATATCACAATGTTAGTTTAAATGTTTAACCTATATAAATGTGCGCTATTAGGCGCATATCTAGTCGTTTGTGCGGAGAGCTGAAGCGCACTTTACAGGACATGGAGGCACCGGCGCAATCACTTGCATTGGAAACAACTTAAAATATGCCGTAATTATTGCTCATAAATGTAAGAGTAATACATCACTCGGAACTGTAAAGGGTCTACTTTTATTTGTGTGCACTCACGATATCAACAAAACGTTGTGCTTTTTTAAAATAAAGGGTAGGCCTACAGGATGTGCTTTCTGCAATTTCGGCCAGGAGCACTTCACAATGATGAACCGAAACTCAGCGAATACTTGCCTCACAGACTTGCTAAATATATCTATAGAAAGCTTTAAATTACTATTTTAAAACTAAATAATTCAAATCAAAAACAAAAACTCTTTTTACGGATATTATAAAATCCGTAAAGATGCATTTCTCTCTAAAGGCACGTCCAATGAGGAGATGGCGAGTCAGGATCGTCGTCTTCATCTTTGCAACACGGACTCAGAAAACATCCCCAGAGCAAATACCTGGTTTCACTCACTTCTTCAGATCTTCCCAGGATTCTTTGTTTTGCTGCGTGGCTAACAGCAAGTGGGGATCATCGTTGGGTCACAGGGGGTCGTAACCTCATTGTTTGGGAGCAGCTTCCTGGAAGTTTTAAAAAGAGGTGTGTTTTTTTTTCCCCCCCAGATATAGAGGTCTATTTCATGTATCTCAAATTCACTTTCTCTAAGAGATGTACTTCACAACCCCTTCTGCCCATTACTTATCCCTTCACAACCTACTTTATATAATGTATTACTGTACGGTATATATCAAATTCGTAGACATTCGCTGACACATAGTTACTAATATAAGACACTCTGCTCAATGTTTCATTTAGTCAGTATATCAATATGTACATCAGTAATGAGATACTGGCTGGAATATAGTATCTTTGGGATGCTTATTAATGAGAAGTCTGCAGGAATGCTCCGGGCACAGTTTAATTGACAATGAGAACCATAGCTCACATGGAGTGCTGGATGCCGAGCCAATGATCACTTTGTGGAAAAAATATTGATTTCTTTGTAACTACAATTCTGTCTAGAGCTGCAGGTCTCAGCTGGTGGGTTACAGGAAAAACAATGCTGAATGCAAATAATGAAATACAACTAGCCATATAATTCTGCATATTTAGATTTGTGAAAAAGACTCCGGTTTTCCAGACTTTTAAAGGGGAGAGAAAACGATTCCCATTTCATTTGTTATTGATGTCAAAGACTCTGCATCCTGTATTTTGGAGCTTAATCTGTCACTTGGAAGCTATCCAAATTAGGCAGACGCCAACATTTCATGGTGATATTAATATCAATGTTTAATTTCAAGGACATTTTTTGCTTACATTGCTGTTGGTTTCTGGTCTTAACTGGTCTCCCAGCCTTGTCAGGCTGGTCTGTTCACTGGTTTTACAGTAGTTTTGGGCACTTTTCAGCTGGGCAGGCTGGAAGACCAGATTAAATAATCTAAAACCATTTTAGACCGGTTTAATTGACAGAGCAATAAACAGTTTTGGTGCTGTGTTGGGCCACCACTCGGATGTCCAATGTAAAAAACAAAACCAAAGACATTGCATTCAATATTCTGACACATGGAACCTATCCAAATTAGGCAGAGGCCAACATTTTATGTCAGTATTAATAATAATGTTTAATTTCAATGACATTTGTGTTTACATTTGTACACACTACTGGAAAAAAAACTTCTTAAACCAGCCTAACCTGGTTTGCCAGTCTTAGCTGGTCTCCCAGCCTGGTCAGGCTTGACTGATCAGGCTGGCTTTTGGAGTGGTTTTAAACACTTTTAAGATGGTCGCCCAGCAAAACCAGCTAAACACCATCTTGGAGAGATGGGAGATCAGATTTAACCAACTAAAACCAGATTATGCTGGTTTAAGCAGTTTTTTTTCAACAGAACAATTAAACAATTTTGGTGCTGTGTTGGACGAGTAGCTGCTAAACAACTAAAGGTGCAGTCAGGGCCATCATTAAGTAGCAGACCCTGTGGCGAATGGACCGAGAGGGACACCCCCCCAAAACACAATCGCGAACGGACCGATGAGGACCCGGAACACGATTGCGAATGAATCAAGTGGAACCTGGAATGCGATCACGAATGAACTGAAAGGGACAAACGCGAATGCAAACGAACCGAGTGGGACCTGGAACGCAATCACAAACAAGCAGTTGGGAAAACACGATCGCAAACGAACCGAGTTGGACAAACGAAATTGCAAACAAATTGAGTGGGACCTGGAACGCGATCCATACTAACCCAATGGGACAAACATGATTGCAAACGAATCGAGGGGGGACCTGGAACACAATCACGAATTAACTGATTGGGACAAAACGTGATTGCTAACGAACCAAGGGGTACCTGGAATGGGACAACAGAGTGGGACAAACGCAATCGTGAACAGACTGAGGGGGTAACTCCCCCAGCCCCCGACCTGGAACAGGACCATGAAAGGACTGATGGGGGGCCCCACTCCTTCTCTTGAACTGGGCCCCGTGCCAGCTTGGGTGCAGTCACACTCAAATATAGGCCCTAGCCCGGCTCGGGTCCGACAGCTCATCAGAATTCTTGGCCCGAGTCCGACCCGAGCCTGCCTTTTTTTTCCCCCTTCTCCCAAAACAGCTTATACTACTGTTTCATCTATTAAAATAGTTCAGTTTTGTATGTAATGTCAAAGTGATTATATTTCGTTTTGTTTTTTTATTAAGTTAATTTTGAAAAATGTTTGGA
This sequence comes from Sinocyclocheilus grahami, assembly GCF_001515645.1. Classification (NCBI taxonomy): domain Eukaryota; kingdom Metazoa; phylum Chordata; class Actinopteri; order Cypriniformes; family Cyprinidae; genus Sinocyclocheilus; species Sinocyclocheilus grahami. The sequence goes on along the minus strand of NW_015505608.1, from coordinate 30,930 downwards.
GCATTTTTTTGTTCGTTAAATGTACGTTTTTTTTTTTTAAAAGTACTATCGACCGAGCGGCCAGTGGCAGACAGTGAGCTGATCATAGCCTATGTTTGATCAATTTAGCCTTCTCAAATCATCACGACTTGCCTAAATATAGATATATAGATATAAAACAGTTCAAGCATATCACAATGTTAGTTTAAATGTTTAACCTATATAAATGTGCGCTATTATCTAGTCGTCTAGTCGTTTGTGCGGAGAGCTGAAGCGCACTTTACAGGACATGGAGGCACCGGCGCAATCACTTGCATTGGAAACAACTTAAAATATGCCGTAATTATTGCTCATAAATGTAAGAGTAATACATCACTCGGAACTGTAAAGGGTCTACTTTTATTTGTGTGCACTCACGATATCAACAAAACGTTGTGCTTTTTTAAAATAAAGGGTAGGCCTACAGGATGTGCTTTCTGCAATTTCGGCCAGGAGCACTTCACAATGATGAACCGAAACTCAGCGAATACTTGCCTCACAGACTTGCTAAATATATCTATAGAAAGCTTTAAATTACTATTTTAAAACTAAATAATTCAAATCAAAAACAAAAACTCTTTTTACGGATATTATAAAATCCGTAAAGATGCATTTCTCTCTAAAGGCACGTCCAATGAGGAGATGGCGAGTCAGGATCGTCGTCTTCATCTTTGCAACACGGACTCAGAAAACACTAATTTATTAATAAATAATTCAAATATCTCATTATTTCCCCCCCCCGACACATTAATGGTAATTACTTTGCTGCGGCACGCTTTAGCCTATTGCGTATGTTTTTTGCTGTCATGTGCAAGGATATGTTTGCAGATTCTATATTGCACATGACCAATTGACTCACTGTTAATATCAAATCAAGACTCTTCCAAAATGCAGCTTTTCCCGAAGCATTGGGAACTTTTAGTAACTCCCCACGCTCCAACTTCTCCCTGATGCTCTGCATGGTCAACTGTCACCTGTATGCTAATGAGTGCGTATATGCATTGCGTATTGTGTAGGCGATGTATAATATTTATAATATAATCAGTATGACAATATTTCATACAGAAGGCTATGTGTGCTCTGCGCGTATATGGCACAATAAAAGGAGAGAAGCTAAATGAGCCCGAGTCCGACCCGAGCCAGATCTGTAAAAGAAAAAAATGGCCCCGACGGGACCCAACGGGCTTGCAGACCTCTAAGTCACACTTAACATTGTTGGGCAAACTTTCATACAATAAATCCAGTCATATATTCATGTTTCGCTACACTATTGAAAATAAATACATTGAAATGCTTCTAATGTGACACCTTAAGCCAGATATGAAGAAGATTTTTAAGTTGATCTGCCTCTGCCTAACTCTTAATGATATACTTGCTACTTCAAAAGCAGTTTGTATAATGAAGTCATTCCAATCCCATTGACAGCGCGCTGTTGTCAGCAGCACAGCAGCTTTGCTTTTTGCTTCAGGCCGAGTTAAACATCCTTCTGTCCTTGTTAACAGTGTGACCCAAGTGGCCTGCACTGACGGTCTTCTGTTGTTTTTCCTCTAGAGGCGATGTCACAGTGAGACGAGACAGCCGATTGGAATACTGTCTTCTGGAATCCGACAGAGACTCAGAAGACGAACAAAGTGAGGGTAAGCGAGAGAGCCAAAGATGGATGTTTTAACCTATGTTGAAAAATTCCAGTCCAAAGAAAATCTACAGTAATTTAATAATAAAAACAACTTTTTACACACTTTATGGACATTATTTTGCAATGTTCCTGAATAAATGAGTTTAAGCATTTAAAAAGGGATGCTATAAAACATTTAATTCACTTTGACAACCTTTACGAAAATATTGTTTTTTTCTCCTGTGGACGATGATGAAGACTCCATACCCCAGGATGCATCAGAAACAGAGGAACCCGCAAGTTCTTCATGGCTGAGTTGTGTTCTTCAGTGAGCGAGAGGAGGGGTAAATGAAAATAAGAGAGCGAGGGGATGGAGATTGAAGGAAGGTTAAAAAGAACAAACTGGAAAGGAAGAGAAAGCAAAGGCAAGGTCAAGGGGCGACGATTGATTGCAAGAAATCACTTGAAGGGACTGATGTGGAACAGATTGACTGACTGGCAGAAGGGAAAAAACAGGAGGAGGAGAGAAACAACAGACTGTTTTCTATGTAAACGTCGATCCAATAAACCCTACCATGTTATGTCTGTGTACGTGTGAGAGTATTTATCATCGCTGGCACTTCTGTCTATAAATATCTACAGTGTTGTTCATCATGTAGGGCTCCCGTCCAACGCTACATTAATGTATATAGATTTTCTTGCCGCTGCCTCTTTTCATTTGTCCTTTCTGAATACTTTTTATTTACTTCAGCTGGTCTTCGGAATATTAATAAGCCGCTTCTTTTATTCTGTCCGGCTATTTTCGCCTTCAAAATTCATTTATTTTCTTCTCGCTGCCTATTTAATTGAACCAGTTAAGATGCATAATTAGTATTTCAATCTTTCCTCCTTTCCTCCCTCCCTCCCTCCTTCCTCTGGCTCTCTCTCTCTCTCAAATCATCACGACTTGCCTAAAATAATATCTATAGATATAAAACAGTTCAAGCATATCACAATGTTAGTTTAAATGTTTAACCTATATAAATGTGCGCTATTAGGCGCATATCTAGTCGTTTGTGCGGAGAGCTGAAGCGCACTTTACAGGACATGGAGGCACCGGCGCAATCACTTGCATTGGAAACAACTTAAAATATGCCGTAATTATTGCTCATAAATGTAAGAGTAATACATCACTCGGAACTGTAAAGGGTCTACTTTTATTTGTGTGCACTCACGATATCAACAAAACGTTGTGCTTTTTTAAAATAAAGGGTAGGCCTACAGGATGTGCTTTCTGCAATTTCGGCCAGGAGCACTTCACAATGATGAACCGAAACTCAGCGAATACTTGCCTCACAGACTTGCTAAATATATCTATAGAAAGCTTTAAATTACTATTTTAAAACTAAATAATTCAAATCAAAAACAAAAACTCTTTTTACGGATATTATAAAATCCGTAAAGATGCATTTCTCTCTAAAGGCACGTCCAATGAGGAGATGGCGAGTCAGGATCGTCGTCTTCATCTTTGCAACACGGACTCAGAAAACACTAATTTATTAATAAATAATTCAAATATCTCATTATTTCCCCCCCCCCGACACATTAATGGTAATTACTTTGCTGCGGCACGCTTTAGCCTATTGCGTATGTTTTTTGCTGTCATGTGCAAGGATATGTTTGCAGATTCTATATTGCACATGACCAATTGACTCACTGTTAATATCAAATCAAGACTCTTCCAAAATGCAGCTTTTCCCGAAGCATTGGGAACTTTTAGTAACTCCCCACGCTCCAACTTCTCCCTGATGCTCTGCATGGTCAACTGTCACCTGTATGCTAATGAGTGCGTATATGCATTGCGTATTGTGTAGGCGATGTATAATATTTATAATATAATCAGTATGACAATATTTCATACAGAAGGCTATGTGTGCTCTGCGCGTATATGGCACAATAAAAGGAGAGAAGCTAAATGAGCCCGAGTCCGACCCGAGCCAGATCTGTAAAAGAAAAAAATGGCCCCGACGGGACCCAACGGGCTTGCAGACCTCTAAGTCACACTTAACATTGTTGGGCAAACTTTCATACAATAAATCCAGTCATATATTCATGTTTCGCTACACTATTGAAAATAAATACATTGAAATGCTTCTAATGTGACACCTTAAGCCAGATATGAAGAAGATTTTTAAGTTGATCTGCCTCTGCCTAACTCTTAATGATATACTTGCTACTTCAAAAGCAGTTTGTATAATGAAGTCATTCCAATCCCATTGACAGCGCGCTGTTGTCAGCAGCACAGCAGCTTTGCTTTTTGCTTCAGGCCGAGTTAAACATCCTTCTGTCCTTGTTAACAGTGTGACCCAAGTGGCCTGCACTGACGGTCTTCTGTTGTTTTTCCTCTAGAGGCGATGTCACAGTGAGACAAGACAGCCGATTGGAATACTGTCTTCTGGAATCCGACAGAGACTCAGAAGACGAACAAAGTGAGGGTAAGCGAGAGAGCCAAAGATGGATGTTTTAACCTATGTTGAAAAATTCCAGTCCAAAGAAAATCTACAGTAATTTAATAATAAAAACAACTTTTTACACACTTTATGGACATTATTTTGCAATGTTCCTGAATAAATGAGTTTAAGCATTTAAAAAGGGATGCTATAAAACATTTAATTCACTTTGACAACCTTTACGAAAATATTGTTTTTTTCTCCTGTGGACGATGTCCATACCCCCATACCCCAGGATGCATCAGAAACAGAGGAACCCGCAAGTTCTTCATGGCTGAGTTGTGTTCTTCAGTGAAGGGGTAAATGGGTAAATGAAAATAAGAGAGCGAGGGGATGGAGATTGAAGGAAGGTTAAAAAGAACAAACTGGAAAGGAAGAGAAAGCAAAGGCAAGGTCAAGGGGCGACGATTGATTGCAAGAAATCACTTGAAGGGACTGATGTGGAACAGATTGACTGACTGGCAGAAGGGAAAAAACAGGAGGAGGAGAGAAACAACAGACTGTTTTCTATGTAAACGTCGATCCAATAAACCCTACCATGTTATGTCTGTGTACGTGTGAGAGTATTTATCATCGCTGGCACTTCTGTCTATAAATATCTACAGTGTTGTTCATCATGTAGGGCTCCCGTCCAACGCTACATTAATGTATATAGATTTTCTTGCCGCTGCCTCTTTTCATTTGTCCTTTCTGAATACTTTTTATTTACTTCAGCTGGTCTTCGGAATATTAATAAGCCGCTTCTTTTATTCTGTCCGGCTATTTTCGCCTTCAAAATTCATTTATTTTCTTCTCGCTGCCTATTTAATTGAACCAGTTAAGATGCATAATTAGTATTTCAATCTTTCCTCCTTTCCTCCCTCCCTCCCTCCTTCCTCTGGCTCTCTCTCTCTCTCTCTCTCTCTCTCCCTTCCTCTTCCGCACTCTATTTCTCACTCGCGCAATTTCTACATGTCTCTGTCGCTACGGCAACCAATGCTTTTCCCCACTTCCAGGCACTCTGTCTCTCTCCCACTCCCTTCTTCAGTGGCATGAGGTAGGCATGTGAGCCGATATCTGTCTTGAGAGTTTGAATCTGCATGTTTCCAAGTGTGTGTAGGTGTATTTGTGAGTGTTGCCTGGAAGTCAGAGTGTGCCGTAAATCTGGATACAGATGTTGAGTTTTGTTTGACGGCTCGGGAAGAGGCTTGACACTGGGAACGCATCCACAGGTGTGTTCACATGTGTGTTTTTCTGTGGATCTTGTGGTTTGGTTCTTGATGAATGTGATCCGTTTTGATCTGGATGAGTGTGTATGCTTTACAGTATGTGTGTGTTTTTATTTGTGTTGTCTCTGAGCCAGCAGGGTATTTCTCCACTACAGCCATCTGTTTATGGTCTTTTAGTCAGTGTCAAGACTGAACCCTCCCCCTTCCAGCTCTGTTTCTCTTCTCATCCTTCTCTTTATGTCATTCTCATTTAAGACATGATCGGAGCGGTGAGGAGTCAGTGAACAGGCTGAAGCGATGGAGCGATGGTAAGGCAAAGCGAGGGTGCCAAACAGACTGTTTTGGTTGCACTGTGCTCAGATCTGACCAGTTAGTTTCCTGCAGCCTGTTGGGTTGCATCAGCTTCTGCTTTAAGTCTCTTTCCATCTATGCTCGATTCACGCCTCTCAGTTATGTGTTTTTTTCCGATCTCTAGCTTTTCCTTTTCAATCCCTCCTTCCGTCTTTTCGTTGCTTTGTCTCTCCTTCCCCCCAGCTCCATCTCTCCCCACATTGGATTCATTCCCCTTTGGAGCTTCCTGCTGGTCACTGTAATTTTTTGCACTGCCACCGGTGACACAGATGACAGGAAGTGGGAGGAGTTGGGCGAAATGCAGATGCCAGTCACGGCGCAGGCCAGCACCACTCAGCTGTGGGCAGTGGACTGGGGTCCCACGCAGCCCCTGGAGGACGAAACCCATCACTTGCTGTCCAGTCTGGAGACGGAGGGTTCGAGGGTGACTACGCCCGAGGACTGGTTGCACCGTCGAAGCACAGCCGCCAATCAAACGCAACGCCCAACTACGGGAGAGAGGGACAAGATAGAGACAGAAGAGCAGGACACCAAGGAAGGTTGGTATCCGTGAAATTAGTTCTTTATCTGAGAGCTGCATCACCGACAGGGCTCTGGGCTCATGCTGGTTCCTCATAGTAGAAAATCTGTGCTTGAGGAGAGCTTAGATTTCTCTCCTATTGAGAAGGAGGCAGGCATCAATCCAATCAATAAAATTTTACCTGATTATGACACTGCCCACCCTTTTCGCCCTCACATTTCTCTCGCTCTTCTCTCCTGTAACGGCTCCTTGTTGCAAGTCTTTCTTCACACTTTTCTACATCTTAATGTTTCCTTTAATTGCTTTTTATAGGCATGTGGGCCATTTGGAAGCGAACTGGGAATGAGTTTTGAAATTCCAGTTCAGTTCTTGCATTTGAATTGAGGTAGCAAATAGGCCAGAATTTACAATTGCATTTGGCAGACACCTTTATCAAAACAACTTGCATTGCATTCAAGATATATGTTACACTGGGTTTATGCACAGCATGGGAATTGAACCCATGACTTTGGTGTTGCAATGCTCTACGGTTTGAGGAATTCATTTTTAATTTAAAGTAGAATCTAAGATGTTTTTAAGAATGAATTTCATATAACTGCTGTTCATGACATCATACACACACAATATTTTCAGATTAGGGGATATTGTTATTTGATGTTTGAAATGTAAGTACACATTTGTATATTTTAAATTGTATTTAATATTTGATTTATATGCATATTTATACAAATAATTTGTATATAATTGTATTAAATATTTTTATTTGCATTTCATATATAATTACATATACTATGAGATTTAAAGGGGTCAAATGATGGTGCTAAAAAGAACATTATTTGGTGTAATGAAATGTGTTTATGCGGTTTAAAGTTCAAAAAACACATTATTTTGCACATACTGCACATTATTGTTTCTCCTCTATGCCCCACCTTTCTGAAACACATCGATTTTTTACAAAGCTCATCGGTCTGAAAAGCGAGGTGTGCTCTGATTGGCCAGCTATCCAGTGCGTTGTGATTGGCCAAATATCTCAAGCGTGTGACGGAAATGTTACACCCCTTACCATATTGTGATGCTGTGTCCCGGAGCGACGAGACAAAAACATTCAAACCCATTATAAACGAGGCATTTGTTGCATCCAGTGGGGACATAATTACGGATTATAATGACTTATACTGTCTTGCATCGCGCCACGTAAACATAAAACCATGTCTGCATTTGTGATCGGAGAAACGGCAAACAACAAGTGCTACTCTACACTGCTCAAAACTCGCGTTTGAATAATCAGTGGCAAATTCTTTAAATATGAAAACGTACTTACAGTCTGTGAGTCAGAACAGCCGGCATTGTAGTCTAATGTTACTCTCCCAGGATCAGGAAACAGTCCTCCATAAAATGCGCTGCACACATCTAAATATTTGGGTTGAACTCTTCTGGAACAGTGTTGTAAATACAACTTAACCACTGATTTGTAGCCGTGTCCTCTTTTGGAAGACCAAACAAAAGTATTTTCGCTTTTGCAACGAAACACACAGCGAAGTCAACTATCAAACTAGTGGTTAGGTTTAAGGCCTAGGTATACTTATTTTTCCATGTTTCACTCCATCTCATGCACAACTGAGCATGCAAGCCTTTCAAAGTGTAATTGAGTTGTTAGTGTGGATAGATGTGTTCAAATCATTATTTTCAATTTTCATTTACTCGCACATGTGCCATTATGTGCACAGACATCAGCAAAGTGTGTTGACGAAAATTACGTAGCATAGACAGTACATGGGCCAGCCAGCAGGCGGCGCCCTCGATAGAATTCGTGTTTGGGCCCTTCTCCCTCCTCAGGCCCTTGGAATCATCCTAAACGTCGCAGACAAGGGAAGTATACTTTCGGCTTTAGGAGTGGACCTTCAATCTTACATTCTAAAAGAGGAATGTTTCTGTACGAATCACAAATTCATATACGAAATCGCCAACTCGTAAAATAGTTATGTTTTATCATAAGATTCGGATTGCTTCAGCCAATCACGTCGTTTTTATGCTGCGGCAAAGCAATGGTGCAGATACTACAAATCAGAGATTATGGGAATGTACTTGTATATTGTTTCTAAAATCGATAGAGAGGTTTAAAACGGTCACATCGCAGAACTTCTAACAGGTTTATCGTTTATGTTAATGTGAGGCCGGCGCTCACGTAGAAGATCAGACCGACGTACATCTGAGTGAGCCGACGGCGATTTTATTGCATACACAAGTTATATCTCCGCAATTAATCTCTGCATTTCACACACTTGCCTTGACAGACATCCTCTCGCTCATTTAACAACCCCCAACCCTCCGTCCGTCATCCCATCAGAGCAGAGGTGGAGTAAACTCACTCCTGAGTCACTGAAGATAAGTGCGAGACGGTGTGGGGTATTAATATTACATGGGACGTCACACCGCGTCTGCGACACTTTGTCTTCCTCATGGTTGCTGGACAAATATGATTTTAACTGAATATTTCAGCGTCTCTTTCTCTATCGCCCGCTTTAATTTCCCCCACTCTGTTTTTTCTTTCGCTGAAGGCGGTCTATTAAATTAAGCCAGCGAGTGAATGAACTTCCCGTCAGTGTCACTGAAGTGTTTGCCTTCTTTCCCGTTACACTATTTAATCTCTCTTTTCATGCCTCTTTCTCACCTTCTTCAGTGTCTATATTCTCGATTCGTTCACTGGCTGTCGTCCTAATCTCTCTCTCTCTCTCTTTCTCGCTCTCTTTCATTCAGTTACGACCGCAGTTTCTCGCAGCGCCCTCCGCCTCTCTCCCTCGCCATCCCTCGCTTCATAGCTCAGGAGGACAGCAGGCAGACACTGCACAGCACTCCATCCTTCCCCGACAGAGAGAGGTAGTGTGCTTGTGCCTGTAAGCCTGTGGGACAGGGTGCCAAGACTGCTTTTAGTTCTTTGTGTGTGCGTGTGGGTGAAAAAGGAAAAGCCAGAGATAACAAGACTGCTAAGCCTTGTCAAAGGGAACAATATAAATAAAAGAACATGTTCCCAACAAATAAATAAACACAACTAGGGGCTATACTAAATGACTGATTTGTTCGTTTAAAATCATGTCAGGGTGTCTGTGGATCCTTATTAAAAAGTCGAAACATTCAAAAGGTATTCTAAATATCACAGCCAAAGAAGAATGTTTAGAATATTGTTAATTTTTTGAGGCAAAGATATATAGGCCTATATAAAATCACTGTGTATTATGTATTAATATATTGTTGCAAAAATAAAATGATAATTTTAAGTTTAAATTATTATTACATAAAATAAATGTTAAAGGGGTCATATGATGCTGCTAAAAAGAACAGTATTTGGTGTAATGAAATGTGTTTATGCGGTTTAAGGTTAAAAAAACATTATTTTCCACATACTGAAGCACACAGCGTCTTTACGACATGGCGGCGGAAACAACAAAACTACAGCGAGAATAAAAGTTACGCCTTCTTTCTTTGCGTGAACATTTGGGTGGCGTTATGCAAATCTTCCCACATAGCGACGTAGATATGTGGGGGCGTGTTAGAACGAGCTGTTTTAGGTAAGCGTGGTTGACTCTTAACTTTTATAAAGAGTATCTCTTTGGATTTGAGACTTTAGTCTCTGCAACTTTACAGATCTTCTTTATGCACCAAGAGCTTGTAACACTCCAAAGAGAAAGGAAAAATTGAAATTGCATCATATGACTTTATATGAGATTAAAATGTTAGGCCTATTTTTTCATAACATGAAAAACTAAGTAGAAAATGTACAATAAGTGGCCTAACTATTTGAACTTGATTTTACTGTATTTTCTTTCCTGCATATAATGTTGGAAATACATAAATAAATATTCATTTATTATTCCTTCATAGAGTCATTTAATGTAAAATAAATATTAAAACCGTATTTTAGTTCCTGCAGTTATCACACACACTGAATTTTAAATAATTTAATTTAGGCTTGGCATTTATAATGGTTAGATATATGTATGTAAATAAATAAAAATGTAAATGTTATCATATTTATTAAACAAGTAATTGGTAAATTCACTTTTTAATTAATAGTCATATTACATGATTATTAACTCATTTAGTGATGCAAAATGTATCTGTTTTTTTTTTTTCTTTTTTTAAAAAAGTATTTTAGTGATAACTATTCATACCGTTGAATGTTAAAGAGGTTTAAACCTCATTACTTAATGACTAAAATATTGTATTTTTGTCTTTTTTGTTACAAAATTGGTCAGATTCTTTAAAAAATGTGCATTCAATGAAAATGTGTTCAATTAATTGAATTAATATCTATTTAAATTTTAAAATGAACATGACGTTTGTATGTATGCTGATTCTGTGTGTACATCAGTATGTTAGTGCTGTTAGATCAGTGGTAATGCCTTGCAATACAAAACAGCCAGTTAGGCGTTGTTGTGGAGGTTTTTCCTCAATTGTTGTGAATATTTCAACAGGAGAGATGCAGAGAGCGAAAGAAAGCGTGCCATCCATGAAATCAGACCCCTTCCTGTTGCTCTGTGCATTTCAGAATTAATCTCACAGCCAGTAATAGAATGAGACTCTTATTAATTTAATTTGCCATCTCTTTCTTCATCTCTTTACCCCACACTGCAGGATACCAGTGGTCAATCTTTGAAGAGCTGACTGTTCCGAGCATGATAATCAAATCCCGCGGGCATGACAGTCTCGGTGTGGCCGTTGGTGAGAACATGTGGGCAATATGGAAGCTCGCCACCTTCTCTCACGCTCTCTGCTCACCGCTTGCAGCTCGCCGCTCTCAAGCAGCACTGATCAGCGCACTGTACGTAAACGCACTCATTTACGTTCCTCTGCCTCTCCCGCCCTCACTACGGTTGACGGTGCTGCGCAGAAGGGCTACGATAAGCTGCCTCCTCTGGACGAAGCGGTGGCTGCACTCTGCACCCCGCTGCCATCGGGTGGAAGGCAAAGGCTGCTCATCCTTCTAAGCCCTGCCGAACGACTTCAGCCCTCGCTGGTCATGCTTACACCTCGACGGGCCAGGCTGCGTCTGCGTTACACTCTATGGCGGTGCTCCAAGTGTACCAGGCAAAGCTCCTTCGCGTCATGGATGAGTCTGTGCCAGAACACTCCGCAGAGTTCAGAGAGCTGCGCAGCGCCACTGATTTGGCCCTGCGCGTCACAAAAACAACTGCACAGACCATTGGCAGGTCGATGGCCAGCCTGGTGGTGCTGGAGCGCCACTTGTGGCTGAATTTGACGGAGATCAAAGAAGCGGATAAGACCATCTTCCCCGGTCTCCCCCGCTGGCCTTTCACGCCCTAGTAAAGTGCGCATTCAAAATGACCACTTTGAAACCGATCCTCTCGCTAATTCGCCCAGGGGACTGGTTTTTCTCTCTGGATCTGAAAGACGCTTACTTTCACATTCAGATAGCCCCCCGCCACAGGCGCTTCTTGAGATTCGCCTTCGAGGGAGTGGCATATCAATATACGGTCCTCCCGTTCGGGCTGTCTCTAGCCCTTTCACGAAGTGCATAGATGCGGCTCTCTCCCCTCTGAGACAGATGGGAATCTGCATTCTGAATTACCTCGACGACTGGCTTGTTTTAGCCCAGTCAGAGGCTGAGCTAATATCCCACAGATCCTTCCTCCTTAACCATTTAAGAGTGCTTGGGGCTCAGGGTCAATTATGCCAAAAGCTTGATGATTCTCAGCCAATGAATCTCATTTCTGGGGGCTGTCTTCAACTAAACTCAAATGAGAGCTGTAGCCTCGCCAGAACATGTCCTGGCTATACAGCAGCTGATGACCGCCTTCACGATTGGCATGTCCTTTCCACTCAGAGTGTTTCAGAGGATGCTGGGTCTTATGGCCTCTGCATCGCCAGTACTGCAGTTAGGCCTCCTTCACATGTGGCCCCTTCAGCACTGGCTGAAACCCCTGGTTTCATTCCAAGCTTGGCGTCACGGACACCTTCGTATCAAGGTGGATCAAGCCTGCGTCGCAGCCCTTGCCCCTTGGAAGGACCCTTCATGGTTCAAACAGCGCGTATCCCTGGGAATGATACACAAAAGGAAGGTCATCTTTACAGATGCGTAAAACATGGGCTGGGGAGCCCTGTGCGACGGCAGACCAGCCTTTGGCACGTGGCCGAGCGAAGAGACAAGCTGCACATCAACTGCCTGGAAATGCTGGCAGTATGGCAGGCCTTACAGTCCTTCCTACCACATCTAGAAGGATGCCACGTCTTAGTCCGATCGGACAACATGACGGTAGTATCCTACGTAAATCGCAAGGACGGCCTTTCCTCCTTTGCCGGGCAAACTGAACCGGGGAGCAGACATGCTGTCTCGGAGCAACGTCCCCTCTGGCGAGTGGATGCTCCACCCCTAGATGGTTCGGAGAATATGGGAGATCTTCGGGGAGGCAGAGGTCGACCTCTTCGCCTCAGAACACAACTCTCACTGCCCAATCTATTTTTCGAAGGAAAGGGATGCGCTGGCCCACGATTGGCCCAGCCTTCTCCTTTACGGTTTTCCTCCCGATCGCCCTGATCCCTCAGGTTGTCAGGCGAATCCGAGAACAAAAACACAAGGTTCTTCTAGTGGCCCCGCCCTTGAGAAAAAAACTCTGGTTCTCAGAGATGTCTCAGCTGCTCACGGCAGCTCCGTAGCCCATTCCCCTGAGACGGGACCTCCTCTCTCAGGCGAACATGACAATATGGCACCCACAGCCCGAGCTGTAGGCCCTACACTTATGGCCTCTCGATGGGAGCCTATGAACCTCCCAGAGGGTGTCTTAAATACCATTTCTCAGGCTAG